>NW_007735402.1:22033-29457 GCF_000696425.1 Galeopterus variegatus | reverse complement strand
GGTCTGTATGTGGGATCCGAACCCTCGGCGGGAGCGCCGCCACGCTCCCAAGCGGCACACTGTAGCAGTGCGCCACCGGGCCGGCCTGAAGCTACTATTATCTCTTAATTAAATGTAGACAGCTATGGATTTTACCAGATTTCATAACAAAATCATAGCTCTAGTTTAGGAGTTGATAAACTTTTCATGTGTGAAAGGCCAGATAGTACATATTTTAGGTTTTTCTGGGCATGTGTGTTCTCAAATTTTTATTTTTTTCTTTCATATATCCTTTAAAAATGTAAAAATATCATCTTACCAGATGCACAAAATTAGGCCACAGATATGATTTGTCTCTTGGTTTGCTGAAGCCTGCTCTAGTTTGTTTTTAAAAGAAAGAATATTATCCATGATATGTATGGTATCATAAGACATACATTTAGAATGAAACCTTTGTTAAAAGAATGTTCAAGACCAAATAATTATAATCACCTAAATAATACATTTTGATCTAAGTACTCATTTTCTTTTTTTTTTTTTTGGTGACCGGTAAGGGGATCACAACCCTTGGTGTGGTGTCGCCTGCACCGCACTCAGCCAGTGAGCGCACCGGCCATCCCTACATAGGATCCGAACCCACGGCCTTGGCACTCCCAGCACCGCGGCGCACTCTCCCGAGTGAGCCACAGGGTCGGCCCTAAGTACTCATTTTCTTATAAGGCATGATAGCTCTATTTCTCTTAAGCTAAGTTATTTAGTAGGCAATAAATTTAAGCTAATCACTACAATAAACAATGCCTCAAATGTCAGTTGCCTAACATAACAAAACTTTATTGCTTATTCATGTCCGACTCCAAGTACTATAGATATTCTTCCTTCTAGTGGAAAATTTAGAGATTTGTGATCCTTAGGTTTTGTAATTTTTCTCACCTCTAGTTTCCTGGAGTCCTGATCATTCAGTCAAAATACAGGACAAAAGACTATGATGGTTGCAGGTCAGATTTTGCAGGCATATCGAGAAGAGGAATATATCACTACTGGAACATTTTATTGGCCAGATCTCAAGCAAAGCAACATAGCCAAATCTAATTTAAGTGTGTTCGGGAAATGTAGTCTAGCTCTGTGCATAGTAGAAAAAGAAAACAGCTTTTATTTTAACATAAAGCTGTTCTGGAACATATTTGAACTCTATTCACATTCAGTTGCACTATCCCCATAAGGGTGGTTGCCAGACTTAAAGTGGTCTTTTAGAAGAGATCCTCTAGCAACCACAGTTCTTTTCTCTCCTTCTGAAAGTTGCTGTGAATGGCAGAATTTCATTCTTTTTTATGGCTGTGTAGTATTCCATTGTGGATATATACCACATTTTCCATATCCAGTCATCTGTCGATGAGCATTTAGGGAGGTTCCATATCTTGGCTGTTGTAAATAGAGCTGTGATAAACATGGGAGTTCAGGTATCCCTTCAATATGATCATTTTCATTCCTTTGATAATATACCCAGCAGAGGGATTGCTGGGTTGCATGGTAGTTCTGTCTGTACTTGTTCGAGAAACCTCCATATTGGTTTCCATAATGACTCTACTAATTTATAGTCCCACCAAGAATGTAGGAGGGTTCCCCTCTCTCCAGATCCTCACCGACATTTGTTATTCTCTTTTTGATAACAGCCAGTCTGGCTGGGATAAGATGATATCTCAATGTGGTTTTGATTTGTATTTCCCTGATGATTAGAGATGATGAACATTTTTTCATACACTTGTTGGACATTTGTATGCCTTCTTTTGAGAACCATCTATTCAGCTGCTTTGACAATTTTTTAATTGGATTATTTGATTTTTTGCTAAGTTGTTTGAGCTCCTTGTATTTTCTGGATATTAATCTCTCATCAGATGTATAGTTTGCAAACATTTTCTCCCATTCTGTACAGTTTCTTTTCACTCTGTGTATTGTTTCCTTTGCTGTGCAGAAACTTTTCAGTTTGATATGATCCAATTTGTTTATTTTTTCTTTTGTTGTCTGTACTTTTGAGGTCTTATTCATAAAATCTTTGCCCAGTCCTGGATCCCAAAGTATTTCCCCTGTTTTTTCTTTCTAGGAGTTTTATAGTTTCAGGTCTCATATTTAAAATCATTAATCCATTCTGAGTTGATTTTGGTATATGGTAAGATATACAGGTCTAGTTTCATTCTAGTGCACAAAGATGTCCAGTTTCCAAGCACAATTTGCTGAAGAGGCTGTCCTTTCCCTAATGTATGTTCTTGGTGCCTTTGTTGAGGATCAGTTGGCTGCAAGTATGAGGGTTGATTTCTGCGTTCTCTATTCTGTTCCATTTGTTCCTCTGTCTGTTTTTATCTCAGTAACATGTTGTTTTGTTTACCATAGCTTTGTGGTATAATTTGAAGTCAGGTCATGTAATGTCTCTGGCTTTATTTATTTATTTATTTATTTTTTGCTCAGGATTGCTTTGGCTTTTCAGGTTTTATTTTTGTTCCATATGAATGTTAAGATTTTTTTTTTTATTTCTCTGAAGAATATTGTTGGTATTTTGATGATGATTGCACTGAATTTGTAAATCACTTTGAGTAGTATGGATATTTTTACAATGCTAATTCTTCTAATCCATGAACATGGAATGCCTTTCCATCTTTTGGTGTCCTCTTTAATTTCTTTAAGCAGTGTTTTATAATTCTTATTGTAGAGATCCTTCACTACCCTGGTTAAATTTATTCCTAGGTGCTTTATTACTTAGGTAGCTATTATAAATTGGCTTGCTTTCTTGATTTCATCTTCTGCTACTTTGTAGTTGGTATATAAAAAAACTACTGATTTTTGTGTATTGATTTTGAATCCTGCAACTTTACTGAGTTTGTTTATCAGCCCTACCCTAGGAGTTTTTTGCTAGAGTTTTTAGGTTTTTCTATATATAGGATCAAGTCATCTATGAACAGAGACAATTAGACTTCATATTTTCCAATCTGGGTGCCCTTTATTTCTTTCTCTTGCCCATTGCCCTGCTAATCCTTCCATTACTATGTAGAATAGGAGTGGTGAGAGTGGGCATTCTTGTCTTGTTCCTGTTCAATCATCCATTCAGGATGACATTGACAGTAGGTTTGTTGTATATGGCTTTTATTGTGGTGAGATATTTTCCTTCTATACCTTATTTATTGAGAATCTTCATGATGAATAGATTTTGAATTTCATCAAATGCTTTTTCTGTGCTATTGGGATAATCATATGCTTTTTGTCCTTGATTTTGTTGATATGGTGTATCACATTTATTGATTCGCATACGTTGAACCATCCTTGCATCCCTGGGATAAATCCCACTTAATCATGGTGCTTAATATTTTTGATGTGCTGTTGCATTCTGTTTGCTGATGTTTTGTTGAGGATTTTTACATCTATGTTCATCAAGGATATTGGTGTGTAGTTTATTTATTTTTTTTCTTTTTGTTGTTTCTTTATCTGCTTTTGGTATCAAGGCGATGCTGGCCTCATAGAATGAGTATGGAAAAATGGCTTCTGTTTTAATTTTTTGGAATAGTTTGAAAATAATCAGAATTAATTCTTCTTAAAAGATTCAGTAGATTTCAACAATGAAGCCATCCAGTCCTGGGCTTTTCTCTGTTGGAAAACTGCAGATTACTGTCTCAATATTGTTGCTCATTATTGATCTGTTCTTGTTTTCAACTTCTTCTCGGTTTAGTCTTCCTAGTTTGTATGTGTCCAGGAATTTACCTATTTCCTCCAGGTTTTCAAATTTCTTGGCATATTGTTGTTTGTAGTAGTCTCAAATGATTCTTTGTATTCCCATGAAATCAATTGTAGTGTTTTCTTCTTCATTGCTGATTTTTGTTATTTGGGTCTTCTCTCTTCTTATTTTAGTCAGTTAAGCTAACATTTTGTCTATTTTGTTTATCTTCTCAAAAATAAACAACTTTTTGTTCCATTGATATTTTATATCATTTTTTTGGTCTCCATCTTATTAGACCAAACAGACTTGGCAGACATTTACAGAATATTTCATCCAAAAATGGCAGAATATGCATTCTTCTCACTAACACATGGAAAGACCACATGGTAGGCCACAAATTAAGTCCCAACAAATTTAAAAAGATAGAAATCATATCAAGCACATTTCAAACCACAGTGAAATAAAATTAGAAATTAATAACAAACAAATCTTTGGAAACTGTACAAATATATGGAAATTAAATAACATGCTCCTGAACAACCAATGGTTTAAAGAATAAAGCAGGAAATAAAAAATTCCTTGAAACAAATGAAAATATAAGCACAACTTACTAGAACCTGTGGGATACTACAAAAGCAGTACTAATAGTGAATTTTATTGCAATAAACACTTACATCAAAAGAATAGAAGGACTTCACATACACCACCTAACATTATACCTCAAAGAACTAGAAAAATAAGATCAATCCAATGCCCAAATTACTAGTCAGAAAGGAATAATTAAGATCAGAGAAGAACTAAACGATTCATCATTCTTTCTACAATTGATTGGATGAATGTCAGACATCTGACAACAGGTAGCTGTCTATTCTTTCTGATTAATGGAAGTGCCAGTATGATCTCTTTCAGGGAGTTTGAGCCCAAGGCATAAAAAGAGACAGCTATGAATAATATTGAGGGAAAGACAAAGCAAAGATAGAGGGTAGTTGAGTCACTGCTCTCCTACAAGTAGAAGGGAATGATATATGCCTGAGGCTGAGGGTGCAACAAGATGGCTGAGGGTGCAACAAGATAACTGAGCTCCTAAATTGCAGAATCCCAGCAGATGAATGAAATACTAGTCTCAGTTACTTGACCTACTTTCATCTTCCTTAAGTTCATTGAATCTTAAGAATAAACTAATCTGAATTTTTACCTATGTGGGTCCATATATTAAATCTGAAATATTAAATATGTTGTATAAAACATTTATTTAATTTGTTCAAATTTAACCAGTTTAATTTTAACCGAGATGAAAAAATTTTATTTATCAGTAGCAAATACATCTTCATAGATTTCCCAGTAAAGGTGATGGGTTATATCAGACTCTCTGTGCTTTATCTTTCCATGGGTATATATTTCCCATTATGGCATTTTGTTTTCATATTTATAAAACTCTTTACTTATTTCTTTTAGATATCAGATTGTGATTTATTTGGAACACTCTGGACAAAAATATATTAAATTAAGCATATGTCAGGTTAAAACTCCTCAAATGAATGAAACTTCTTTAGTCAAACATCAATTAATCCTAATAGATGATTACTGTAACATCAAGAATATAGTGTATAACCATGAACAGGAATATCAACTTATTAATAGACATAAATTAACACACAATTTGATCAGAAATATAATTGACATTTATATGTATGTATAACAACAGATACAAATTTTATATGTGTATTTACTCTAGCATAATATATAAAAATTTAACAAGAATCAAAGCCTCTGATAACTTGATTGGGAGAAAGAAAGAGCACTTGTGGGTGCCAAGCCAAAGGGAAGTCATCTAAAAGGGCTATTAGTTAAAGTTAAAGAAATGGGTGGCTTATTTGTTCTGATGAAAAGAAACTTGGCATAGGTCTTAAAATGCTTATTTCAAATGATGGGATCAGGATCATTATTCATGGATACTAGAAGACTTCTTAGGTATTTGAATTTTACAGAATAGTAAAATTCAAGATATATATGGGAGAGGGGTAGTTGGGTTGGTAACATTTACTTTTTTCTAATAAGGTTACAAAAAAACAAACAAACAAAGAAACAAAATAAACACTAGGTTTCTACCATCCCAAAGTAGAATATTCCATCACTATCATTTCATGGAAGAAAAGGAAATAACTTTGGTATTTAATTTAAAGTCCTTATCAATGAATATATTTAGTTTTAATTTTTTTTTTTTTTACTGAATGAACTTTGTTCATTTCTTAATTTTTCATTTTGACATGAACCAATTCAATTTTATCATGGAAAGACATCAGATTGTTGATCAGCACTTAAAAATAGCTAAATTAGATTTGGTTTCAAAATAGACCATATGTACCAAGGATATAGAGCAGTCTAGTGCCAATTGCTTAGATGTGATTCAGGAAAATCAAATTGTAAGCTCTGAGACATAATAATAATGTGCTTGTTCCCTATTAAAGGCTCTCTCACATGTACTAGGGAAAAGCTGCCTCTCGATTCTTGCTTGAACTGGCAAAGCAAAACTTCATTGGACACAGGTGCACGGAAATTCAAATTAGATTAGCTGGCAAAAGATCAAAATCAAGGCTAATGAAATTGTCATTAGATCTTGAGGATATAATCTATTTGACTTTTCCTTGTGTGCAAATGAAGAGTTTCTCTTTTCATAGCTAATTAAAATAACATGCTGAAGGAGTAACACTGCACTATTTATAGGGAAATAGACTATTTCTCATCAACATCAATTAGGTAAGACCAGCTTTAAATACAGAATGCCCATGAAAAGAGAGAACATGAGATTATGATAGGGTAGAATAGGTAAATTTAGATGCAATTTACCATAGCACAAGACTTATCTCTTGTCAAAACTGCCTGTGGAAAAGGAACTCTAAAGGATTCTTGTGCTATCCATTGCTCTATATTCTGGGGTTTTATATTGTGGGATTTGTAATTCTTGCAGATGTGCCCAGTATTTTTATGCATGTTTCAGAGAACTCAATTCTGTAGATGTGTTCTGAATCCATTTTCCAGTTCATTGATCTTATCTTTATGTTTGATTCTTCATTTAATTTGCTCATTTGATGCCATCGACATCTGTAGGTTTTTTGGTAATTATAATGGTAAATACCAAATACTTGCATAGAGTTTATATACATCAGGCACACATAAGTGTCAAATCCCACTTTCAGCTGATAGCATTGCAGAATCTTCTGTGGCAGGGCCAGAACTGGGGTTGAAGAACCAGTATGTTGGGGTCAGAGAGGAAAACAAATCTTGAGTTCATGCTGATGAGTTTGGATTTTGTCCAGTAATGAGCAAACAGGACATGTTTGTTTTGTGATAAAATTGTTGTGTTAAAACAACTGTTTGTAATAAATTTGTGATAAAATTGTTGTGATAAATGTTTTGATAAAACTAATTTCAAACTGCAACCTTGGTGACAGAGTAGTTGATAAATCAGAAGGTATTAAGACATACGAAAAGTTAGATAAAATAGTACAATCTTTTAAGTAAGGAGAGGCTGAGATAGGAACATTTCACTGGGGATAGAGAGGTGGGAGTGGATCACAGAGACCCTTTTGAGGTAGAATTGACTTTCTCTGACAACTATTGTAGATAGTTGGGGCAGAAGTGAAGGCTCGTCTCAGAGACAATGGAGCTTCCTCTGTGGACGAGCACACAGAAAAATTTATGAAAAACAGGGTTGGAAATAAAATATCATGTTTTGAACTGATAG
>NW_007735402.1:20054-21481 GCF_000696425.1 Galeopterus variegatus | reverse complement strand
ATTTCACTGGGGATAGAGAGGTGGGAGTGGATCACAGAGACCCTTTTGAGGTAGAATTGACTTTCTCTGACAACTATTGTAGATAGTTGGGGCAGAAGTGAAGGCTCGTCTCAGAGACAATGGAGCTTCCTCTGTGGACGAGCACACAGAAAAAATTATGAAAAACAGGGTTGGAAACAAAATATCATGTTTTGAACTGATAGGGTTTCTGTAAGATATACGGGCTATTCTGAAAAATTACCTTTATAAAATGAGGACTCAGACATCACATTTCCCCGGAAAAATATTGGTAATGTTTCCATTGCTCTGTGAGTAAATCTCAGTTGTTTAGTATGTCCTAACAGAGCCACTACAATATGACCCCCCTCCCTCTCTATCCACATCTCTATCTGAGCATTGATGCTAGCTTTGTGCCTTTTTGTTAGCTATACCTAAACGCTGTATTTTCCCTCAAACACCATGTTTTTTGTTGTTGTTATTGTTTGTTTGTTTGTTTTATTTCCTATCTGCCTTAGCGCAGTTGATTCTTTCTTTGACAATTAAAGTATTCACCTTAGGTAGGGTGAGCCCTTATTAATCAAGACTCAGCTCACCATGGTCACACTCTCTTTGAAGCTTTTTTTTTTTCTTTACCCTGATCCTCTGCCCTCAAGATCAAATTCACAAATTATTTTTGGGTGCCCTGATTGTATTCTGCACATAATTTTTTCATAGGAGACTTCATTGGATTCAATGTGTACATGTATGTTTCCATCAGTACAGGACAGTCACTGTCTTGTATTTGGTTTTCTAGGTAAAAATGTTTTTTAGATGAATGAATAAATAAATGAACAACCTAATGAGCTGACACTATCTATTAGACAGTTTTAATTATGAATCAGGTGCCCCAAAGACAGGCTGTACAGTATGGAAGATATTTGGGTGGCACCAAAGAGACAGAAGAGCATTTCAGTGAGGAAGGGAGTGGTTAGGGCTTTTAAGTGTTGAAAAGAGTTCTAGAAGATGAAGACTAAATAGAGGCTACTAAATTTTTACTTAAGAATCAAGTAAGGACAGAAATCATCGTCAAAAGATGCAAATATCATGAACATAGCATTGGGCAGGTCTGTAGCAAATGTATATGATACCTATGTATCTATCTATCTACATATCTAGTTAGTTTAGTGCTCATTGCTCTTTTTATGAAGTAATTATAGAATATACACACAGCAGAGCCAATTAAATAACCCAAACTCTATACAGCAAATGGATGGGTCTTTTACAGGTAAGGTTCAAACAAGGGATCCTGACCTAGTAACCTGGACTTCTGTGATACCACACTAAACGACAGACTAGCACCTCCACCCCGCTCCCCACAATACATATGGGTACAAACATATATGTTCAATTTAATTATTTTATTCACAAAAAACGTTAACAGGCCATTC
>NW_007735402.1:17305-19664 GCF_000696425.1 Galeopterus variegatus | reverse complement strand
CCCCGCTCCCCACAATACATATGGGTACAAACATATATGTTCAATTTAATTATTTTATTCACAAAAAACGTTAACAGGCCATTCTTCCTAAATTTTGCACTTCACTTTCTCATAAAATATATAAAAATTACTTGAATATAGATATATTTTGCTATTGGAAGGGTAAGAAATGTGAGACATTTCAGTGTAGCCTCCAAGAAAAAAATAATTCAAAGCATTGAAACAGTAGATTTATTTTTATGGCTTATATTTTGAACTGATCGATGAACCTATATAATAAGACTAATGTTTTATATAATATTTCTTCAAACAAAAACTAACACATATCCTTATGAGATCTAAGAAAAATAAATCTTTAGATGAAATAAATAGCTATATTTTAAAAGTCCGTATAAGCTAATTATTAAATTAGTAAAATGTTAAACTTAATATTATGTCAATTGACCAATTTAATTATATTATTTTTAAATATTACATTGATTCTGAGAATACCTTTAATACTATCACTAAGCAGAGATTCATCAAATTATGAATTTTCTTTTCCCATAATTAATTTCATTTATCACTTTATAATCATAACTATGATGTATCACTCAACAGTATCGCTCAACAGCTAAATGTTTTAAAAAGTAGTTTAGATGACCTGTTACTCACTGCAGCAAAAAAACTTCAAGAGCTTCTGAAGTGGGTCAAATCATAATGGTGATACTGAACTTTTCAACTGAGAATAATTAAGTTTTATTTTCAGTGTTCACTGACCTAGCCTGAAATTTAATGTAATACAGGAATATTTTACCTACATTTGGCCTTATTATTTAGCAGCAATTGTTCACTCTGTATCCTGTTTAAATGGTTATCATTTCTGAAAACTTTCGCTGACATCTGCACTTGCAACTCTGCCACAATTTAAGAATCTGAATTGATCAGTTGCAAAACATGGTTACTGCTACTTTGTCCAAAACAGGAATTGACTACTAAATTATTTTAGCTTCAATGTCACTGCACACAAATGCAATGTACCAGTGTTACTGAATCTGTAAAAAAACAATTTTTAAATAATCGTGGAAGTATGGAGGGTGCTTGCATTATACTTTCTAATTTAATATCTAGTGCAATATTAGGAAAAAGAGGCAACTTTAGCCCTATTTCAACTTTATCACGATTCAAAAGAAAGCATATATTAGAACATATACCATTTATCTTTTATATTAAGAAATGTTAGTTGCAATTCAGATTACAAGGTTTAGCAATGTGATACCCCTTTGCGCAATTAAATTTAAATATTATATTTGCCACAATAGTTATTGCAGCAGACAATGTACCATCTGCTTTCATTCTGAATTTGCTTTCATAGGTGTGAGGGCAGCTTGCTACCTCATGTCAGCATCCATTATAAGGCACCATGCAATGTGACATGACACAGAGTGACAGGTGCAGCCAACTCAGTGTGGCATCCGTGAAGTTTATACAGACGAGCTCTGTGGTTGCATGTGCTTTCACATCCTAGCTAAGAAAAAAATAGAGAAATCCTCAATTTATTTTTGTTTGTTTTTTGTTGTTGTTGTTATTTCTACCAAAGTAATTTTTGATAGCACCAAAACGAGTTCAGTTGATTTTTCTTAAAATACTCAAAGGGGAGCCATTAAGATTAGTGGAACCAGGAATCATCATTTAGGCTGTCATTTCTTCTCAGAAAAATGTTTCATAAGCTGGAGATAAAATTAATCAAAGTAAAATGCTAATAAAATCACAAGGTTTTATATTCTGAACACATTTTCAATTGAACATATTTTCTGATCCCAAGGCTATAAAATGGCAATAAATACCACACCCTCAACATTTAGACATTCTGTGTTTATAGTTTTGCCATTTTAGATGTGCAAAACTTTGTAATCATTCTTATTTGTGTTACTTGTGTTATTTTTTTTTCTACGAATAGGCTGTTACATTACTGAGGAGATCTACCACATCCTATAATCTTGTATGAAAGCACTATTAATAAATACCCTACAACACCTAAGCTACAAAACTTTAGTTACAAAGGTAATTTGAGTCTCATGGTACCAAATTTCTGTTCTTATAAATCTGAAATAAAACAAATATTTTATTTAAAATAAAGCTTAAAGTTATTGTGGAGTATAGCAAGTTTTCAAGAAAATATGAGATTTAAATTTATATTTGAAAACTTAAGTGTATTTTTAAAAATGATTTGGTTAGCATAGTGCAAGACAAAGCACTTTGAAAAGGCTTTTGATTTCAAAAGTGACAAAGCAATATCTTAAATTGCTTTTAAGTTTTAATGACACAAGAAGATACACTCCTTTTATTTAAGGAAGAAATATATAAATTGATTAATATT
>NW_007735402.1:15209-16458 GCF_000696425.1 Galeopterus variegatus | reverse complement strand
AATGACACAAGAAGATACACTCCTTTTATTTAAGGAAGAAATATATAAATTGATTAATATTTTTGCCTATTCTGAAGCAGAAAGAAATGTGTCTAATTTGAAAACCAGAAGATCTAGTTCTAGTCCACTGGCCCCTTGATTATGTGATTTTTGGCCCATTTGTTAGGCTCTCTGTCATCTGCTTGCTGCCTGAATCACATGATCATTACAACATGATATGACCTGATTTCCATTACATCCCTGTAGCACAAGGACAATTATAATTTTATTTCATTGCTAATAGAGTAAAAGCCCATGAGCATTTCAGTTGATATCATCTGAGAATCTTACAGTGTTTTCACATATGTAAATGAAAATCTCTCTGTCTCTCTCTCACTATACAGATATATATATATGTATACGCATAGATGCACATATATATGCACACACACATAAATAATTGGCTTTCCCATATAAAAATAAGAACTAAATCTAACATATTTGGCAGGGAGAAAAGGTTAATGAGGTTTTAATATAATCAGTATAACATCCTAGAATTTGTTACAGGGCATTTCCCTAGATTTTCAGTCCTTATATGGGCTGCTTTAAGTCCTAAATAATTAAATATTTATGTTGTTAACATATGCATATGTATATATGTACAGATATTGCATACATTTGGTTATGTTCTAGGAGATGATTCAGCTATGTATTTTTTGTGTCAAAAATATGAAAGTAAGTACGTGTGTGACTGACTGAGAAACATCCATCTTCTCTTCGATAAACTGTTGAAACTTAATTTTTAAAATAAAAGTGGAATCTTCACAACTCTCTACTCATTCCTAATTAAAATTTGCATCTCACCAAATTAGTATCCATGGTATTAACATGCTTCTAACATACCATAGAGTTACTTCTGATTCCTCTTTTTTCCTTTGGTACCAATATTTAGTCTTTTACAGAACCAGCTATTTTCACCTTGAATTCACCAGTCTTTAGATTAACATTATCATGATGTAATAAAATGTATGAAAACTATTTCTGTCTTTTCTACCTGTCTCAAATGTTTACTATCCTAAAAAGAGAGAAAAGGACATGAGGGTATGTGTCATTTTTCATCCTGCTTCTTTCTTATTCAAAAAAAAAAAATAAGTGTTTATGTTTTCATGTTTTATTTAACCCAAACTGTCACAAAAAAGTTTCACATTCTCTAGTGATAAATGCTCAAACAATATTTGCTCTCTTTTTTTGCAGCAATTTTGTACTCTTA
>NW_007735402.1:12383-14169 GCF_000696425.1 Galeopterus variegatus | reverse complement strand
TACTCCGCAATGCTTATGGAAGGAATTTATTAACATTCAGGATGGTTTCCTTTTGGTTTGTGTACTTTGTTGTTAGCTACTATGTCTTGCCTGTTTCTGAAAGGAACTGTTCTGGTTCATAAAGTGGGTCCACGTTCACATTAATAAGCAAGCTTGATTTCTAAAGGAAGCATCTTAAGTTAAATCAGCAAATCTAAGCTTCAGTCATCTCACCTGTAAAGTAAAAATATTTTAGCGTAACTTATTGAGTCTGTTCCGTGCCCGAATAAGACACTATCCATGAATTGCACCGTCCATGTTGCACAGCAGACATTCTTCAAATTCACTTATTTTCCTGCAGAGCAAAAACAAAGAGCTTTATTGTGCCTAAGAATAGAAGTAGATCATGTTGCGTTATATTTTGCAACTGAAATGTGCAAAATAGTTGTTTATTAGTTGCAAACAATGCAAGAAAAAAAATGACATTTCCTTTGGAATATATTAAATACATTTCAAAGTTTCAAAAAGCTACTGTGACCAATCTGTGTGCTGTGTAGAATTATACCTGTGCATTCATCATAGTTTATAAACTTGTTTCTTTCCAAATGGTACAAAAAATGATACATTTTATAATCAATGACATCTTAGATTTAAGCAAAAACAATATCTCTTTTATATCTACAGGAGATCCTGCAATTTCATTATTTAGATTTTTAAACCCTTTGTTTAAACATACCTGTGAGAGATACAATGTAAATTTTCTTAGAAAATACATCACTAGATTATCTATAGGCATCTAAAAGCAAGACTCTACAAGCAGTATACACATGTAGTGCTTAGGGTATCTTGAGGGAAAGGAAAAATACTAAATGGGAATACAGTGGTCACAAATGAAAAAATATATATATACAGTTTTGACTGGTGCATGATCCATCAGCAAACTGGAATAAAATATTTATTCCACAAGCAAGAAAACTGATGTTAGAATATTTACTTACCTAAAACTAATTTATTAATAAATCTTTGCCATTGATCCACAATATTGAAGATGAGAAAGATCAAGTTAAGTTTCATACATAGATAACAGTATTTCGCTATCAATTGAGAAGATGAAAACATTATCTTTAGGTGCTTCTGAAATATTCTAAGTTAATGACTTCATTCATTTATTTATTTTTTATCAGCTCTGCCAATATGTAAATTATCCTACAAGAGTTAAGTAATTGAAGGGGCTTAGTAAACCTTCCAGGAAACTATGATACTGTTTAATAAATTATTCCAGCCAGAGTAGTAACATGATTAATATACTTCCCATATTGTTCTGCTTTTTTTCAGAAGATATGAATGAATGCAGAAGAACACTGTCATGGAAACACATAATTTGGTTGGCTTTCCCATGAAGGATTTCACTGAGATCAAATGGTCCAGTTTCATCCGTCTTAAACCTTCACCTGGGGAGGAGATTTTATAAATCATAATCTGCTCCTAAAGTTATGCTTACTAGAAAACAGGTCACGATGTTACCACAGCAGTGGAGATGATCATGGGGGAAACATTCCTGTAACAGTATGTGTGTTCCTCTTTAGTGGACACACATATTGCTCCAGGTTTCGGGAATTCCCATTTATACACCGGTTTACCCATTTCTGTTTGCCAAACACAACAAATAACCCATTCCTCGGAGTCTAAGAACTCACTTAACATGCTCTTTACAACGAATCATGTAAAAGGCAGCCAGACTTAAGAGCCTGGGTTTCCTCTCTTGATAACCTAATATTTTTATTCCCTTTACTGAGGACAACACACC
>NW_007735402.1:8239-11398 GCF_000696425.1 Galeopterus variegatus | reverse complement strand
TAACTCCTCCAAAATAAAAAGATGAGCCTTTTTTTTTTTTTTTCCCTGCTGGACACCACCACAATCCCGAATCACTGTTAGAATTCTGGCTTCTGAAGCTCAGCCAAGGAACGCTGTTGGCAGTATGCAGGCCTTCCCTTTATATGTGCACATTGAGGAGAGTCCCTCCAGTTTCACATAAATAGGTTATGTTCCAATAGGTGGTTTTATACCTCATTGTCCTGAACTTGACCTTTTCCTACAGAAAGTATAGGAAATGTTGTTGGCTTCAAATCTATAAAAGCCAACCTAGTACATAATGAACCCAAAGGATGGTTCCAAACCCATGGAGTTATTAACCCCTTTCCTGTGTCAATATTATTTCTATAAGAAAATCCCTTATTTGTTCCAGCTGGGGAGACCAGGAGTGCATCCAGCTCCAACAAGGGAAACAAAGGCAGATGGCTGCTTTGCTTTCTGCTTTTCCTAACTCTGAGGAGGAGGGATATCTTTAGCAGAGAGATGAGCACCAGAATCAAGTCAGAGCTATAGCAAGGTTGAAGATCAGGACTGGTCGTCCCAGAAAGTTGCTGAGGGTTCACAGACCCTCCTCAGAACCTCCTTAGGAATCAGATTTGGTTGGTTTCCTAATTGAGAGAAAGTGAGCCAAGATGCTGGATACTGTTCAAGCTTTGTCAAAGGAAGAAAATCTGCTGGGCTGTACCCAAAATGGAGGACAGCCCAGGGCTGCCCGGAAAATGGGGGTCAGCGCAACAATGGGTTTGCAAGGATTTATATTAGCTTTTGGGTGCAAAATGTACAGGGGGAGGGACCATTAGGTTGATGTAACTGGGTGGAGAACTGCGCCAATGCAGAAGCTGGAAAGAGGAAGTCAGGAGGCTTCTCATAAAGGGAAGGGGGTGGGGCTTGGTGCTGGAAGGGAAAACGAGGCCAGCAGCTATTTTGTGCTCATTGTGTGCACAATGGTGCCGGCCATGTCCAAAATCCATCATTCCTGCCTTTTAAGTATAAGAAGAAGGGAAAAGGGACAAAGGTCTCATTCTTCTGAAGCTACTTCCTGCTGAAGATGGGCAAAGATTTGGAAAAAATAAAAGATTTATGTTAGCAGGTAAAACAATTAGGCAGCGGGGTATTCCTCCATGGAAGTGTCACTGATTCTGAGGGGCTGATATCCTCCTTGCCGGAACAATTCAGCAAACTTTTGGTTGGTGAGAGCCTGCATACATTCCTGCAAGAAATTAGAGAAACACCAATAGAGACAGGGGCCAAAAAAGTAGGATGAGGCACAGTTGGGGGCATAAGCCAGGGTGTCCAAGGGTTCATTGAAATGGTTTAAGTTGTCTTGGATCACCCCTGACTCATTTATGTAATAGCAGCATTCCTCCCACGAGAAGAGGCAGCTGCCTTCCTTCTCTGCTGTAAGGAAGTAAAGCGACTGTTGCAAGTGAGGTGACCTGTCACTGGAGGGAGGAGATGCTGTCTATGCTTAGTTCTTCTGAGAGTTTTGATAGAATTGAGAGGCAGTAGCAGGGCCCGCTATGCCAGCCCCAGTTTTAGTAAGGATCCCTGCCCCAGATAAAAGGTACAATTAGTGCCCTACGGGAGCAGGGGGCACTTCCTGAGGGGGGGCGAAGTTAGTCCCAGTCCCGTCTCCATCTCTCCATCTGTCTGGAGGGTGATGTCAGGGATGAGCCAAAAGAATATGCAGGAAATTGCATTGGGGGGGGGCAGGCAACAGGGTAACGTAGTTTTACAAAAGAAATATATTTTGGTTTTAGGGCATGGATGAGGAGAGGGTGAGTGGTAGCATTTGGTGTTAGTGAGGCAGAGTGTGGGCAGGTCCCGCACAACGCTGACCGTCCCCACTGAGGTGAGATTAGAGGAAAGTGAGGAGATGTTTGTGGAAATGTTACGGGCTGCATTGACAGGGAGACGATGATCACAAAACGTTTCTCTCCAAATGGGAGACAGATGAGTTGCTCAGGGAGCAGTCTGATTTGATGAGGAATGCATCATCCCTGTAGACCTGGAACCTCCATGTTCCAGGTAAGGGGGAGCTTGAGATAGGAGGAAAAACATGGGAAGGATGTGAAGGGTTAGGGAGCCAAAAGCATTTAAAGGGCATGTTGCCACAATGACATTGCTAAGAAGCATCCTACTGATAGGAGGTAAAGAAGTGCCAGGGGAAATCTTCCCATAATGTTACAATATTTTGGGGGCAGCTGCTGCCAATCTTGTAGCAAGTAAAGGTTAGGGACACGGGGTGGCATATACTTATCATGTTCCACCATGGCAAACCCATGATAGCAGGTTGGGACCAGTCATGGAGCAGCTCCTGTGCGAAGGACGTGAAGTGGGCCTGCGAGACTGAGAGGATAATCGCCAGGGGAAAGACCATCCTTCTTTTGGGATTGGGGGAAGAGTGAAAGTCCTGGAGATTTTCAGTTTTGTGGGTCCTCAAATGGGTGAAGTGTGAGGAGATGTCAGGTTGGGGGTTGAGTAGAGGGACCCCTCTGGCTTGGTGTTAACAGATTTTTGGGTAAAGTCTCAGGTGCTAGTTTTACCAAGGATAAGTGATACCAAGGGGCCTTTCCTAGTACTTTTACTGCCGTGGGGGTGGTGAGAAGTACTGTATAGGTCCCTTCCCAACATGGCAAGAGAAACATTGGGGATTCGGGTCTTAATAGACACTTGCTGTCCTGGGCTCAGTTTAAAGTCTGAGAGGGTGGTGGGGAAAGGATGAGGTACTAGACGGTTGGCCTGTTCCCTAAGAAGATCCCTAATGAGTGAAAGAGTAGGGAGATACTGGCCTAAAGGTGATGAGCTGGAAGGCAGAGGTGTGTGAGTGAAGGGCCGACTGTACATAAATTTGAGGGGCTGAGCCCTGTGTGCTTGTGGGTGCAGCCCGTAGGCGAGTGAGTGACCGGTGGGGAGGCCAAAACAAGGGATGATTTCTGAGGTGGGAGCATGCATTATTGCTGTAGCATCCTCTGAAGTGCAGGGAAAAGCTTCAATCCAACCTGAAAAGTTACCTACTAAGGTTAGAAGAGAGCATGTCCTTTTGTGGGGAGAATAATGTAAGGGCTGAAGAAGGCATAGTTGGAGTTCATAGCCTATATGAACTGAATTATGGAAATCTAAAAGGATTTGCTCAGCTTG
>NW_007735402.1:0-8229 GCF_000696425.1 Galeopterus variegatus | reverse complement strand
TGTTGTATTTCTTGGGGTGTGTATTGGGATAAGGGCATAGGGGCCATGAGAAGGACCTGAGCAGGAAAGGAAGAGTGGGGTCCTGGTGATTGAGCAGCCTGTTTTGTGGTTAGATCCACCAGTTTGTTTCCATGGGCTATGGGGTCGTTTGAGGTTTGGTGTCCTCTGCAGTGTATAACCCGACCTGAGCAGGAGAGGAAGAGTGGGGTCCTGGTGATTGAGCAGCCTGTTTTGTGGTTAGATCCACCAGTTTGTTTCCATGGGCTATGGGGTCGTTTGTGGTTTGGTGTCCTCTGCAGTGTATAACCCCAACCTCCTTTGGGAGTTGTGCAGCCTCAATAGCTTGTGTCAGATATACTATGGCATAACCTGCCCAGGGGGCAGGCGTGGAGGTGGCACTCTCATCTATGAACTGTGTAATGGGATCTGGGGAGATGTGTGGAAAGGGGTTAAGAAAGAGGTCTGAAGCCTCCATGCAATTGTGTTCTAAGGGTCATGAGTGTTTTGTGATGAGAGTGGCTGGATGTTAAGGGAGGGCAAGGTTTAAAGGAGAACCAGGGTTTTTCAACGAAAGTAAGGTGAATAAGTTGTAGGGAAACTGGAGAGAGCCATTTTCAACATCTAGCATCAGAAAGAGTTCGAGGCGGGTCTGCCTTTATAGATCACCTGGTCTGTCTTTGACAACTGTGTTAGTTCTTGGTTAATGCTCTTAACGTGAAATCCAAACAGAAATATTATTTCATTCTCTAAAGCACAAATCTGGTCAAAAGACAGATCCAAATGAGACAGGATTATGGTGAACCACTTGCCTCTTTTAAACAGACTCTTTAAATTTTCCTGTGATGATAACAGCTATTATGCAGCTTTGCGTTTCTTCTGTGTGTACGCATACATTTTAACTATTTTTTAAATTATTTTGTTTATCCTCGCTTATGTGTACTTATTTTATTCAGTACATAGTGAATATGTCTTCTTTCTGCAACTAATTTATAGAATCCTCAAGAAAAAGTTGGAGAAGCTGTTTATTTGAATCTTTTGTCTCCGGCTTAGCACCAGACCAGACCTGGTCTACAAAAAATGTATCAGTGAAGGCAGCTGCCTCTGACCCAGCGTGATTACTTATATGTTGCTTCCTAGTTATGTTTATTAGTTATTATTTTAACATTAAAGTCTCAATAATATTAATAATAATAATGATAATAGAAGTAGTAGCAGTGATAATAACTGTCATTTATTCAGTAATATAATTTTTGAAAAGTTTTTAATATATTATTCCAATTGCCAGAAACTTAAGCATGTGAAAACTGACCCTAAAATGGCTTAGCCCAATTGAGGATTTTGCAATGTGACATAACCAATTAATGGAATATCTAGTGTGTGCATCCAATATTCCAGACTCATGACCTAGTGCCCTCGGCAGTGTGCCTTCTACCTCTCTAAAAGCAACAGCATTCAAATTATTTTAGTCGCTTGGGTCTTCTTATTAAATAAAACTCAATCATATATTTAGTGACTGTAAAAAAAAATACACCAAGCTTGTTTGTCTGAAGTGTTCCCTTTATTTATTAATATCAAAATAAATGGTATGCAAGCATTCTGAAATATTATTAATAATAGAGACGTAGAATATTTATTAGAAAAATGAGTAATTTGTCACTTAAATTTGATATTTTGCTTGATGGAAATTTTTTTTATTTTTATTTATTTTTTCCAGGCACATGTACTTTCACAGTTCAAAAATTCTTGGGCTAAAATAAACTACAGATGTGCAGTAAATATTTCCCCAAATATTAATTTGCCTCTACGTTATTTGGTCTTTAGATATAACAAGTTATGTGGAAAATTGTTAAATGAACAAACTAACAAAGAAGACTTTCCGTGTCTAGATGAATAATACCTATGAATATAGCTTAAAGAAGTTGCTAAACCAAATCTATGTAAAACTCAAAGTTCTAGTTAAGAAAAATTTTAATAATGCACCGCACTCACATACATACACACACACACACACACACACAGAGATATCTCTACATTTTTACAAATTATGGAATGCTTGTTTGTAATACTAAAATAAAAACATTTAGGTGAATTTCGCACTTTCTTTGACAGACTATTGGTTTATATGAATCAGTTTACTTTTAAAGATGAGAATCTGAACTTTTGAGAATGCATTCTAACTTTACATATTAAAATTTTTTTTTTCTTTATTTTAATCTGGCGGTAAGACCAAACTATTGGTACAAAAATATTTCTCTAAAGATTTTCAATTTCCTTACAACAATTTCAAAATTGCAATAAAGGAAATCATTAGAGGAAAGCATTAATATAAAGTTTATCTGCTATAAGAGAAAGGAAATACAGAAAACTTAGAAAAAAATACAGAAAACCTAGAAAATACAGAAAATACAGAAAATGTAACATTTAATACGAACACATAACCATGGTAAGACCAACACAACATCTCCCTCATATCAGATTTCAGTTTTAGGCTCACTAGATGGGATTTTCTACTCTGCTTCCACCTCGAACACACTCGCTCACACAGGCAGCATGTCTTACCATCAAGTGAAGGGCTGAGGAACTGGAACCCACAGACCAGGGGCACAGGGTGAAAGTACAGAATGTTGACCACGTGTGTGGATGATGGTTTAGCTCTCAACTCCAATTTTAAATTTATCTAAATGTGTTTAACTTAGTCAAACATATTATCTGGAAATACAGCATTTGTCTACAACTGGAAAGATCTGATGCCTGGGTTTTTTGTTTATTTATTTATTTTTCTAATAACTTTTAAATAATCGTACTTGCCTTCCTGAAACTTGGAAGAATTCGCTAGTACACATTCCCAGCTCGGTTTGGAAGTTTATCCTTTTGTCCTCGTTCAAGGTTATCCACTGGCGCTGGTTTCATGCTTGGCTGCAACTGGAGGCTCACGTGCCTGCCTCTTAAAGTAACTGTCTCCTTTACCAGGATTCTGAAACCAGAGACTAGCGTTCAGGTCTTTAGCTGACAGATTCCTGCTCAGATGACAGTAAGGGGACCTCAGGAGGACAGGCTTATTGGCTCTTCACTCAACAACTCATAACTTTCTTATTTTAACACCTTGACCCCAGCAACGGAACCCTAGAATAAATAAAAGGAGGTGGTAGAGGAAAGGAATTATTTGTTTTGTCCAAGGAAAGACCTCAAAACAGATTAAGGCTACATTTTTTTTCTCTTGCCTTCTTTGTGGAAGTGTAAGTTTATTAATTCTCAGAGTTCTGATTTTCTATAGTATACCCATACCTATCTATATCTACAAATTTATCTATCTACAAGATATGCATCTTTAGATAAAGTTTGGATATGGAAAAAATAAAGATTCAAAGCATTAAATTTAACACTCTCCGGAAGACACCCCAATAACCTTAGTATAATTAAGGGAAAACCAATTGAACAGACTTAAAGTTAACAAGGCATTCAACTCAGTAAGTTACAGTAAGAAATAGCCATATATAAATAAAAAGCAAATATTAATAATGTAGGTATCAGAAAAAAATATATAGATATTACATCTCATCTTTTGAAAAAGAGTATGTAATAATGAATTAAAGAATAAGAAGATAAGTCAGAACTATTAAAAATAAGAGTAAATATTGTAAACATTTAAATAAGATATGGCATATATGGTAAATAAAATAAGACTATAAACTTTATAATGGCAGATGCGATTTTAGAGCTGTATTTCTGGCACTTAGAAGAGTGATTGGGGCATAGGGGACGTGGTATTTACTGTTATAGTTTCTTTTTTTTTAACTAAAATAACAGACCATGGAAAAAGAAATTTTATTAAAAATAATGAAAAATCATCTTTGCAGATGTTATTTACTGCATAAAAAAGCCAAGGCAATAAAATTAATATATATTGAGACTAATGGAAATAGATTCAAAATTTTCCAAAATCTAGCAATATCTAAGAAGTACACAGATGCAAAGATTTCATTCACACTTACCATAATATGTACATCATCTAAAACTTAAGTTGATATATATAGAGAGAGTTTTTATAAAATTGTATGAATGAACATAAAATGTGTTTAAACTGCAACTTATTCCTAAGTGAAATATACATGTATATAATATAATATTATTTGGAATAAATTAACAAGAGCATGATGAAATGGTTTTAAAAGTATTAAATCCTTAAGATTATTTTTAAAGTAATAATAATGAGGACATGCTCTACCACATATTAAAATATGTTTTGAAGATCTATAATGATTTCAGAGTTGTACTCTGGAATAGGAAAAATAAAAATAATTTAATAAAACACAAAAAAGTTCAAATGTAGACCTTAATGTGTAGATTGTAGTTTATGCAACAGATTTTACTATGAAAAAAATTTAAAAAGATAGATTAGTTTGTAAATAGTACTATGGTAACTTTTGATTAAACAAAATAAAATAAAATTTGTTCTTCTCCCTTACAACATGTCCGAATATATTACACAGAATTAATATGTGTAATATATGTCTAAATATATTACACATAAATTACGTGAGCTAATATTCAAAACAAAGCAAAACAAATAAGAAGAATAATAAAATAAATACATGTGGATAGTTTCATAATTTGAAGGGAAGCTTTTGTAAGTATACAATCACTAATTATAATAAAATGCTACATTTAATTTTATACATTTCAAATAATACATATGCAAAAAAAAATAGCTGTTAAGTTTTATAAAACTATAAGAAGCAAAATATTGGTTCTGTAATATATAAGAAAAGAGTGATTATATAAAAGATATTAATATTAATTAAATAACACAAATAGGTAATTACATAAAAGATAAACTGCAATAAGTAAACAAGTTATTTATAATTAGCTGTTAAGTTTTATAAAACTATAAGAAGCAAAATATTGGTTCTGTAATATATAAGAAAATAGTGATTATATAAAAGATCTTAATATTAATTAAATAACACAAATAGGTAATTACATAAAAGATAAACTGCAATAAGTAAACAAGTTATTTATAATATATATATAAGTATATATATTTATATAATATATAATTAATTAATCTTACAAGAGTTGAAAAATGTAATTTATAACCATGAAAATATATTTCTGTTATAATTTCAGAAATTTTATTTAAGAGATGTATGTTAGATGCCATAAAATGGACAGTGTAAGAAAATTATCATGGGCCTGCTTTTTTTTCCCAAAGAAAAATAAACAGTACATAGTTGCTTTCAATGCGGGCATAAAGCCCATAAAATAAATATTCAAAAAAATCTGATTAACCTACTAAATTGTACTGTATCTCTAAAATGGAGAATCATAAAGCTAGCAAAATTTATGCTCTCAAAGAATATTGGTTGACATGGTAAGTATTTGAGATACAATATCCTGTGAAAGCATAAAAACATATACATGTAAATAAACAGAAAAATCTCACTTTTGCATGGATTCATATCTATACAACTACGTACACGTCATCATTTAATGAGAGCAAACCAGGAAGATACTTACTAATATGTTAGGACTCTAAGTGTTGTGAGGTGGGGTTATTTTTTTCTTCTTTACTATGCACATAGTTATGAAGTTTTATAAAATTTTATGTTGCTTTATAATTAACAAAAATCATTTTTTAAATTAAAAATCATTGAAAAATTATTTTATTGCATATATAAATTTGAAGTTTCTTAAATTATGTTGTTCTGTAGTTACTAAACAATAATTAATTCTTATCAAATAATGGGCTAATCAAATTCTCCTAAATGTTTTCATTATTACATATGTATTGTTTTTCTCAAAATCAATGCAATCGCAGCCCCATGTCAGACATTAAGATAAAATTTCCAAATTACAGTGCTTTATGAGGCTTTGAGTCACTCACAATTAGATTGTCTTAGTTTCCTTTATTTAATTTCCTTTCCCAATGTCTGTTTTTAGAAATCAGGAAAAAAAGAATTATTCTCAAAGTGACTAAGAACTAAAGCAGTGAGTGTTTCAGAATTAAAACTCCAGCCAATGAATTTGGAGAGGGCATACATCTAAAATGACCATTATTTTCAACTCAATAGGTCAAACACTGGAAATCATATGACATACAGATACATCTCCCTACAGATGACAGTATTTCACACAACCAATACAAATTCTGTACATATACAAATATAACATTTTGACACATTTCATAGGGGATATTTATGCCTCTTCAAAATATTACACATGGTTTCTATTTTGCAAACTACAAAAGTTGCTTTGTTCCTTGATTTGATTATCTGTCTTATGTGGTTCTAATAATTTATTTTTTCTATCCTCTCTTTTAAGTAATAAAGAAATTGGGCAAGTCTGAAATAGGGCATACTTTTCTCCCTGGCTCATTTTATTTTGAAGTATCCCTGATTAATAAGATTTATGGATGGGGGCTTATTTGGCGGGGCTTTAGGGCTGTTTTATTTTACTGTAGTCATTCTAGCTTTTGGTGGTTTCTGTTCTTCCTCATGAATTGAACTTTTTACCTCCGAGAATCCATATGCTCATCTGACCTACAGAAAATGCCAAATGCTGCCTAATTGTATCTCTACCTCGAAAACCATAGTAATTATTTTTATTTCAAACTTTACTGATTTATTTCAATGTTTACAGTCAGTGAAAAAGCACAGGAAAGGAAAGAAACATTCCATGTTGAAGTGAACACATAAGTCTCATTAATAACTTAAACTAAACATATAAACAAAAAAAGGTCAGGGGTGTTCACGATCTTTAAATGCACTGTGTGTGTGTGTGTGTGTGTGTGTGTGTGTGTATGAGTGTGTGTGTGTGTGTGTGTGTATGAGTGTGTGTGTGTGTGTGTGTGTATGAGTGTGTGTGTGTGTGTGTGTGTATGAGTGTGTGTGTGTGTGTGTGTGTATGAGTGTGTGTGTGTGTGTGTGTGTATGAGTGTGTGTGTGTGTGTGTGTGTATGAGTGTGTGTGTGTGTGTGTGTGTGTGTGTGTGTGTCTTTAGAAATTTTAACTCAAAAATATTCTGCTTTTTGTAAAACTATGACCTAAGAGATTTTACCAAAATACAATATCTTTGCAAAGGATGCTCAAAGGTATCAATGAAAATGAACTCAGGGTACTAAATTGTGAAGTTTTTATAGCATGGTTATTTCAAAAGTAAATCCACTGGGGACACTAGGCTCTGGGTTTGTTCTGTTCTTCATTTTATCACACTTTGTCCCCTGTTAAGGACCCACCTTTAAGAAAATGAAGAATAAAAGTGTTTACTCTTATATGTAGTACCTTCAGTTGGAGTAAGATTACATATGTCAGCATTGACTTGTTAGTCGGATAATAAAAATCTGAATTATCTTTGACCCAAATATTTATAAATATTGTGCTTCTGGGACTGTTACGGTGGCATGCACAGAGCAAACCCAGAGCAAAAGGATTCCAACCTGGGAGGCTTTGGTGGAAGTCATTCGGTGGTCTTATCAGCAAAGCAACAATTGTACCAGAATTCTAGTTTGTCAGTTTCCAATGCCTTTTCCATAAAGGATGATTTTGAATTCGCTGATTTGCAGCCTCTCTTAACATATGGTCTCTTTTCTCAACCTATTTTTAAAACCTTTTATGGTAACAGAGGGGGAAAATTTCCCCACATCTATAGATGTGTACTTATAAAATAAAATTTGCTCAGAAATTGTACAGTGTGCTTAATCCTAAATTGTAGTAGTTGCTGAAATGCTATTACTTACCCCTGAGGCATATGTGATTTCTAAAGAAACAAATTCAGCGTTTAATTAACTCTGAAATCCCCCTGTAAATGGAGCTTATATGTGTGTGTAAAGTTCAAGGCAGGAGGAATTTAGAGAAGAAAACTGCTCGGAGGGGTTGCTGTCCTACAGAAGCCAGCCGGCCCTATCTAAAGCAGACAGACTCAGCACACGGCCTCATGGACTAAATTAAGGAGTACAGAGGTTCATCCAGAGTGCACAGATTAAATTTTTCAATAGACCTAAAAATGTCTCGAAGGCATGAATGAGCCTGTCACTTTTCCTCTGCCTCTCCAGCAAATGATGGGTTTACTTTATACCCATAATACAATCCGGGAGATATGCCTGGTTCCGCCTGTATTCTCCCTTCTCCAGTCATGCTGAAATGGAGGTTGTGGTTAAACAAATCTGCTTTTATGGAGCAAAGCGCTGTGAAACAGAGCTGATTAGGGCCTGACATATCGCATTAGACGGGG
>NW_007735401.1:55755-78587 GCF_000696425.1 Galeopterus variegatus | reverse complement strand
GCCTCAGGACGCAGGAAGGCAGCCTGCAGAGACTCTGGGGTCACTGACACTCCTGGTTGGTGGGATCTAAATGGCCATCAGTCTGACCTCAGCTTAAGCCTGAGCAGCCCCAGGGCGTGGGGTTAGTGCCTGATGCTCCTCAAGAGCCAACGGGGTCAGCAGATTGAATGTTCTTTAAAAAAAATTGTTGCTATGATAATGCCACTATATAGACTGCTATAAACTTTCTAGAGAAAGCCCTTTTTTTTTTTAGTAAATTGGTAAATTCCAAAGATTGACCATTCGGCATGTTAATTTTCAAAGATGGTTATGTCACACTGACCCAGTGTCCTGAACCTTCCACATCTTGTCACCCCCATTGGCCTAGCACAGTACTTAGATATAAAGTGATGCTCACAAAAGACACTTTAGAATGAGGAGCAGTCACTATTTGGCATGTGTGTGTGTTGTAGCTCAGGGACATCCTCAAGGCAGCCATGGGACAGTTTCTCTTTCTACAAACAGATGCATGGGCATGCTCCTATGTCAGTGCAGTAGAGGGCACGAGACCGTTTCCAGGAGCCTGACACACCTGGCAATCCTGCGGTGGACTACACACATCCTGTGAACACTGATTCATCTTCTTCCATCTCCTCCCTGAATCCCAGGGTCAGCTGGTGGAACTACCAAGCCTGGGCAAGAATGCACGGGCTTTGGTTTTCAGTGTTGGAATTGCTGATGTCCTGCCCCAGGGCCCTGGCAGGGCTGGGCCTCCGTCCACGGCAGCAGCAGGGCATGTTTACAGGATACGATGAGGCAGGCTTGATGCAAAGTGCTTTATAGTCATGACCCCATCGCTTCCTCATCAGAGCCTGGCAAGGTAGATTCTATCACCACACCCTTTTCACAGAGGAGGAGACTGAGGCTTAGCAGCACTGGTGACCTGCTTATGGGCACATACGAGGGTACTTCAGAAAGTTTGTGGAAAAATATACTTAAAAGATAACACAAATTTTTCCATGAGCTTTTTGAAGTACCTCGCAGCTAGTGGTGGGGGAGCCGAGACCTCACCCCAGATGGCGCATTCCTTCAAGTCTGCCACCCTCTCAGACTTGTCTTCAGACACTTGCTGCAGGGAACTTCTATGGAGGAGGCAGGTTGTTGTAGTGGGAAGAGGTGGACAGAGCCTGGTTCCTGGCTCTGCCCCAGTTTCTTTTTGAGCCTCAGTTTCCCAATCTGTACAATGGTGACAATACCTCCCAAGGCTAGTTCCAAGGATTTAAATGAGAACACACGGTGAGGACCCAATAAATCTGTCTGTTTCTCTCTTCTTGTTCTAAGCTGTTATAAATTTCTGCAATGAAATTTTAAAAATATACACACAAAAAGAAATCCAGTCTAGACACGGACTTAAGCTATTCTTCCAAAGTATTGTGTTACTAACAAAATGGCTGCACGTGTGCTATACACCGTGTGTGTGTGTCTGTGTTTAGCATGTTGTATGTGCATGTCTCTGTGTGTTGTGAGCATATATAATACGTGGTGTGATGTGTGTGTCCGTGTGTGTAGTGTGTGGTGTGTGCAATGTGTCATGTGTGTAGCATGTAGTGTCCATGTGCATGTGTGGGTTCACCTTGCCCTTAACTTCTGCTGCTGCTCAGAGCAAGTCCATATGTGTAGGGGGTGGGTCTGGTCACCCCACGCTCCACAGGGAGGGCCTCTGTCTCTCTGATTTCTGGGAACTGCTCCTCCTCCACCAGGTTCAGGCCTGGGCAGAGCAGAACTGCAGTCAGCCGGCCGCTCCCCTCCACCTCGCCTGGGCGGGTGCCACACTCAGGCTCAGCGAGGGTATGTGTGAAAACTGGTTATTTTTATCTGGGCCCAGCTGAGTGTGATGCCAGTTAGGGGAGGGTCTGTGAGCTTCGCTGTGGAGAAGTGGCCTGAGGCTGGAGCCAAGTGACATCTCGCTCCCTCCCCCTCATTCACACCTGAGCTTCCCTGGGTGGACAGGTCTTGTCAGCTGGGAGGCATAGAGGCCCTGGCACTGGTCATGGGCTCCCTAGGCCACAACCCCAGAGGAGCAATCAGGGCTGGGGCCTGGGGACCCCTAGAGAGGACATGGGGGCTGAAGAGAGTCGGGTCGAGTCAAGAGCCCTGGGTTGATGTCAGGCCCTGCAGCCCTCCACCCTGGGAGGTGGCCTGCCCCACTCTCTCACCCTCTCCTACCATAGGCAGCAGAGGTCCTGCAGTCCTATCCTCAGCTCCAGGCCAGGCAACTCCAAGGCTTCAGTGTCTGCATCCCTCCCTGGGTCTGGGCCTGCCCCCCTCACCACCCAGTGCCCCTGGGCAGCCTTGCTCTTCTGGGCCTCATTCTGGGCAAGGAACCCCGCTCTGTGCCTCCAGCCTGGCTCCTGGAACTGGAACCTGGATGCTGCCTGCCTGCATCGCCAGGGGCTGCCTTACCCACGCCAAGCATGGGTTTT
Source organism: Galeopterus variegatus (assembly GCF_000696425.1). Classification (NCBI taxonomy): domain Eukaryota; kingdom Metazoa; phylum Chordata; class Mammalia; order Dermoptera; family Cynocephalidae; genus Galeopterus; species Galeopterus variegatus. The sequence continues at coordinate 76,125 of NW_007735401.1, read as the reverse complement.
CTGGACCTGTGTGCCCCATCCAGCTGTTGGTGTCCCACACTGCTGGCCTGTGCCTCAGTCTGCACAGCTCAGTCTGTAGGCAGCATGGGGTGTAGCTTCGGTGAATGCCTCCCGATCTCCAGCTCTTCTGTCCTTGTGCCTCTTCTCGCCCACCGCAGGCCTTCACCTGGCTGCTTCCTCTGCCTGCACTACCACCTCCACCGTCCTCAGGTGGGCTCCAGGCCTTTTTTCAGGCCTCATAAATGTCACCTCCTCTGACACTTCCCACCCACATAGGGGGTACTCCCCCACATCATTTTCTAGTTGCATCCTGCTCTGTTCCTGGAGAGAATGTGTTCAGTCCATGATGATTAACTTGTTGCCTCTCTTTGGGGAGTGTCATTTCCCCAACTAGACTGTCAGCTCCATGGGGCTGAGATCACACCTGCTTGTGGCCCCCTCTGGACCAGCACCTGATGCCAACATATTTGGCTGTCCCACAGCTACCCCAGAACCTCCCCTCACAGTCTGGGCAGGATGTGGGTGCTTACTTTTCGGGGTCATCTGGTTGTAGCGAGGAACTTGGCGGCAGCAAGGCTTGGCTCTCCATAGTTTGGCAGGATGTCTTCTCCCTGAGAGTGGACACAAAGGAGCAGAAGCCTCCCTTAGCAGACCTGGGGACACCCTGTGGTGGGTGTGTAGGATTGACTTGAGTGAGCCTCCACTCCCAAGGACTAGGGTCTAGGCATATTTATTCAAGATCACGCAGGACAAGCCAGGCTGTGACAAGCCAGGAAAAGGGTGGGCCTGGTTGTGATTTACTTTTCAAAAACAAAGTCAATGCTGGGAGTTACTGCACCCCCAGAATATGAACTCATGTTCCCATCTGAGAAACAGTTCAGCTCCACGATTCGGAAGAGTCCCTGTCCCTGAACACAGCAATTCTCTCCTTGTCAATCTAGGCTAAAAAACAATCCTAAATATAGAAAATATTTTATGTACACATATGCCTTTTATCACAAACTTTAAATAGTGCAAAGCTGTGGACCCTTTAAATGTCTAAGCACATAAATTCATAATAGCATATTCACTTGATGGCAAGTTATACCTAAAAATATTAGTTAAATAACACCACGTTGGGAATCTGCCAGAGATAGCCCTAACTGGATAGGAAACTTTATTTATTTGTTTATTTATTCGTTTTATTTTTCTCCATTTATTTATTTTTTATTATGAATATTCATAGATACAAATTACCAGAAATTGCATTTGTACCCCGTGTCCCCCCGCAATTATCCTCCAGTCTTCCTCCCCCTCCCCCTCTCCACCCCACCCCACTTGGTAGCCCTAGGAATGTTCCCTCCCTCTGTAAGAGCACCGCACTACTGTGGTCTTTCTTTTGGATAGGAAGCTTTAGAGGGAAAGATATTTGTCCTCATTGAATTGTCATTAGGGTGACATTGGCAACCACTAACGCATCCAAAAACAGAGATCTGATGAATTGCATGCTGTAGACTGTGTTTATGAGGAAGTCTAATCAGTGTTTTCCTTATTATATGTGTGGCACACTTTTACTGCAGACATTTTAGAAGACAAATACTTGCTGTAATTTCGCTGCTCAGAGATGGCTGCTGCTGACACGCTAGTATAAATGCTTTTGGAATAATTTCAGGGATTTTGGGTGATAATAATACAGTGATAAATTAAAAAGACACAGCATTGAAACATAGAGATACATCAATTAAATTTTTTAAATGCTGCATGCAAGACTGAAGAGAAATAAGCAAAATGTTGAACATGACTGTTCTTTAATCATGAAACTATAAGTGTTTTTCTTTCCTTTGTATATTTCTACATCCCCAGCTCCAATAAATGTTAAAATAACCATAACCCCTAAAACAAAAAATAGAAGTAGGCAGTTTCTAGAGGCTTAAGCAAAAGAGAAATCTCAAAATACTAAGAAGTCTGCATCAAGAGAGAGCCAAACATTTATCTTTACAGAGGTGGAAAGACCAGGGCCCCCACTTCTAAACATGCATAAATATCCGCCCACACCATGCATTCCCTCATTCCTTCTGCTCGTGGATGTTTTCTGTGCATGAAGTTCTGGCATGTTCGGACTCAGATGCCTAGTAATTAATTTATTCATTCTCCCAACACTAATTTACACTGTTCCAAGCATGATACAATTGCGAGAGTGGCTCCAGAATTTCTAGATAGGTAGGACTTAGGCTCAGCAGTCTAGCGGAGAGGTTGTGTGTTTGCCTGGTAAACACACTGCTTCACTTAGCCTGTGTGTGTGTTTGGAGGAGTTGGAGCTACAGATGGAGATTGTGGGGCCTAAAATCCCCAATGCACTGTCGGGGTTGCTACTGTGGAGAGAGGTGCTGTAAAGTTTCAGGAATGAGAGCCTGTCTTTCCAGGGCTCAGGATTACCTGCTGGGGCCTGCCCTCCAACAGTTACTGACTGAAACTTTCCCAGGCACAGGAATCCCTGCTCAGGAGCCAGCACCCCAGGGTACAGCCCTACCTTCTGCAGAGAAGATGGAGCAGCAGAGAAGCAGAATGCAGAGCAGGCCACAGAGCCTCATGGTGAGGTGGCTGAATCTCACGTCCTGGGAGGGACCTGTGCTGCAGACGTCCTCCCTTGGGGCCACCTCAGACCTTTATAGAGTGACAGAGAGGCGTTTCCCAATGGGCAGGGCACTAGAAACCTTGGAAATCTCCTTACGGGTAGAGCCAGCTCCTCCCAAGAGGAAAAAACCAGCTTTTCAACAAGTCCGGAGCATTTAGCGGCCTGTAACACAGAGTGCTGTAAATGCCCACCCCCGAGTCCTCAGCACGGCCCTCAGTGCTCAGAGCAAGAAACTTCTGTTTGGGAAGAGCCACTGCCCAGGGCTGAACATTAACTTTTAGTGTCGGTAATAATTCCATGAAATGCAAATCTTCCTGCTCCTTCCTTAGATGTGGCTGAGAGATGGACCATAAAACTCTTCACAAAGCCTCGGGGACAAGTCTCAAGCAACAGGTGAATTGTAGGGAGCACAGATTCTGTAGTCAGAAGACCTAGGTTTGCATCCTTGTTCTGCCACTTATTAGTGATGTGACCTTCAACCTGTCATTGGATGCCTCTGAGTCTGCTTCCCATCTATGAAATGGGCACAGGGATACCCCATCTCACTAGCCTTCATGGGGGCGTGTACAAGAAGCCATCTGCACCGAGGTGGATGCTCACACAGCTGTGAAAGGAGGTGCAGCCACAGCTGGACTTGGATGGGCATTTAAGATGGGGATAAAATGAAAGGGCACTGCAGATACAGGGTCAACTTGAGCAAAGGCACAAAGGAAGGGAGCATCTGACCAGGGAGACTAAGACCAAGGGGAAAAATCTGCCCATGAGTGCAGAAGGCCCAGTCATCACCATTCACTGGACACATGCCCTAGGCTGGGCTATGTGCTTGGCCTCAGGGACGTGGAGGACACTGTGCCTGGCCTCAGGGAGTTTCTGTTGGTGGAGGCAGCTGTGCAGACAAGTAGCTGCTACAAGTGTTCAAAGCCAGTGAGGTGGGCTGCCCAGCTGGGGGTGGGGGAGGGAGGGGAGGCTTTGCAGAGATGGGCTGAGAGTGGGTGGGGTGAGGGCCAGCAGGGGAGTTAGACCAGCTGAGGTGTGGAAAAGGGAGATGTGGGGGTCTTTCAGCCAGGTACAGACTGATGACAGGAGTGTTTTAGCTCCTTTTCCGTCAGAGATGGTCTCTGGTGTCCCCTTAATAATGCTCATGGGTGCCTGAGCATATGCAAGGCCCTGGCCTAAAGTGAGCTTAGGGGGTCCAGGGCCACTGGGGGTCCATGGAGATGCGGGTGGGTGCATGGGAGGAATCTCAGGATATTCCTGCACACCCTGCTTAGCCTCTGCCTGGGCCGCGTCCACCCACCACTCCCAAACCAGCTCCTGCTCATTCTTCCAGGCCCACCTCAGGAATCTCCTCCTCTGGAGGCTTTCCCTGGCCCCTGGTTCAGGCAGCATTGACATGTGCTGTGACTGTTACCTCTCAATATGCTGCTTCCCACTGGATGCAGAGTTCCGGGAGCCCAGGGGGAAAATGAGGGGCAGGATCCCTGAGGGTCAGGGCAGGCGGTGCGAGCCTATTGCCCCCTTATGCCTGGCAGGGCCTCTCTCGATAGCTGTGAGTTGTGCAGGGCTCTGCAATGACTTGCACATGCTGTAAGTCCACCGTGGCACCTACCCACCTGGCCCCTGGAAGCTGTCATCCGGGAGATGGCTGGAAGATAAGACTTGGGCCAGAGGAGGCAACCCCACAGGAGCAGAGCTGGCGCCACATACCCGACCAAATGTCCAGAGGATGAAACGATTGAAGAGCATGAAACCCCCTCCCAGCAACAACAGTAAAAGGAAAATGGGAGGAAGGTGGTTTCCATGTTACTGAGCATGGAGTGGGGGTTGTCCCTGGCTGAAGAGACATGAATGCGGGAGCTCCCTTCTGGACTCAGCGAGTGAAGACGCCCCCATGTATCATGCATGTGTGCATATACTCAGAATCTGCATTTGTCCTGTGATGTGATATGCATCTGTCTTTTGCTTTAATAAATATGCCCTTCTAACCGGTGCTAGTTCTCGGCCTTGCAGAACACACGGATAGATGCCAGTATGTGGTATCTGGTTCAACTTGTCAGGATTTCCCTGGTTCCCAGCAGCCAATTCAGATAATTCCTGCTGCTGGAGACTGGGCGATGGTGCGCTTCACTGACCCTCCTCTTCTGCGGGAGATTAGAGAAGAAGTTTAGATCACGTGCTCAAACAGCTCAGTGAGCAAATCAATGGCCAGGGGATATTTTGACAGCCTATACGCTTTTACACATTAACACTAATCCACGTGAAGAAATCAGTTGGGGCTGCTGGGCTTAAGTACTACATGTCATGCTATGTCAGTTACCTGCCCAGCCGCAGCCCCAGCCCCAGCCCCAGCCTGATCCCCTCTGCAGGCTGTGCTCTGGGTCCTGATGGCTGTTCTGAGTGGGCACTGGCCACAGCAGAGGGTGTGGGCAAAAAGATTCTGGGAGTCTACCCGGGACAACTCCAGAGTTGGTGCCCAGGACAGACTTGGAGGAGGCCATTGTTGGAAGAAGGGTGAGGAAGGGGTTGGGACTTCTCTTGTCAAAGCAAAGGACTTCAGTGTAAGAAAATTTTAGGGAGGTGCTTTATTAGGTATGCAAACCAGGGAAGACTACCTCTCCAAACGAGGTGAAAGTCTGCCTGCCTAAAGAAGGAGAAGAGTTTTTATAATCAAAAACAGGCAAAGTTAAGCAGTAAACAGGATCCCTGTTTAAAACATAACAGGCTAGAGGCTGGCCAGTTGCTCAATTGGTTAGAGCACGGCCTTATAATACCAAGGTCACAGGTTCGGAACCCAGTACTGGTCAGCTGCTAAAAAACAAACAAAAAATATAACAGGTTAGTCAGGACTTTGCTTTTCCAGGATATCTTTGATCTACAAAACAAGATTAGTTATATTTATAGAACGGAGATAAATAGTTACATCTAGTCTAATCTAAACAATAAGTTTCTTGATGTTAATAAATTTCAGTAAAAGGTTGGTTTGTTAAAAAATAAGTTCCAGTGAAAGGTTCGTTTGTTAAACAATGAATTAGTAAAAGGTCAATTTTTCAGGCCCAGTTGGAACTTTAAAGTTCCAACATGGAGTTACTTTCAAGGGCATGTCAAAGCATCACCACAGATCAATTTTGAAATTAAGTTATTACTCACATCACTCGTTGCCCAGGTGCATAGTTGCTTCCTGGGGTCCATTCAGTCCCTTGTAGGAGGTTCTAGAAGGAGAGAAGTAAAGGGAATTTGGGCTTCCCATCATCAAGGCAGGGGTTTTCTTCCTTTTAGGTATTAAACACTTAGTAATACATATTAAAATAATTTTGTTCTATAAGGTATGACAAACTCACCAACAATATTAACAATCCTTATTGAAGTATAGTTTCAAATAGGGTGCCAATTTTATCTGGTAGCCAAGAAAGTACTGTCTTTAACGCCTTTTTGAAGGCATAAAAGAGCTATTGGAGTCAAATTTGTTAAGCTGAAAGGTTATTGAAGTTAGGCAGCCAGGTGGTTTGCTCATCAGTGAGCTGGATCTCTAATTCTACTTGGCTAGAGGAATTTATTCACATACAGCAGGTAATGCTTATAACAGTACATACTCCTCCTTGTTCAGCTAATAAAAAATCTAAAGCCCTTCTATTGTTTATTACCATAGGAGCTAAACTATCTAAAGAAGTTTGTAGCATAGCTAAGGCGTAAGTGGTACTTTGTGACAATTCCTCCTAAGTGTTAGCTAAATTTCTAAGGGTAGCTTCATGATAAGCAAAACCTCCCCATGGGGCCACAAGCCCAACGGCCAGGCCTACACCTGCAATTATTAAGGGCTCACTTTTTTTTCATTGTGGTAGTTGGTCAAAGGGATGGGGTTTATAAATTTGGGCTTCGGGATGTATGAAGTCCAAGGTACATTGTCTTGTTATCCAGGCATTGTGTATACATTTGAAAGCTAATGTAAACCCATCGATATGTCCTTTGGGTACATAAGAGGTAGAAAGTGAAATTTTGAGTGACCATAAACAAACACATAACCCACAGGCGTGCAGCAGGGCTTAACAGCAGTGGTCTCACTGTCATAGCCATGAGCACGTTGATAAGAAAGAGAACCAGCAGTATAGGGTATTTTAAATCACAATAAGGAGCAAACTTAGTGGGAATTGATTTTTTACAAAAACTTTTCCATGAGCTCCATTTAGCAGGGAATAAATATGAAAGTCCCCAAGATGGATCAGAGTGCCTTTGGGTATATGTTGCTAGATTTCCATAACTTAAAGGAAGAATTTCTAAACAAACAGGTACTTTATCTTCATTTCCCTGGGCAGAAGTATAATTACAATGAGTAGTGTTATGCTCTCTGGCTACAATAAACACTAAATCTGGATGTGAAAGGGAATGCACAGAATCATTTAAAGCAAGAAAAAAACCTCTAAGAGGTCTGATTTACCACGTAGGTAACATTAAAACAAGGAAATTCATATGAAACAGTAAGATAGCCACACCAAGGTGCATATAATGGGACATGTTCAGTATCATTGCACATAATTTGAAATCTGGAAACAACCTCATGGTGCGTGCTTGCATCTGTCAGTATCATTTCCAAGATATGAGGTCAAGAATGAGAATGACAGCAGCAAATCCAATCATCTGTTAAATATTCTCTCTTTGCAATTGTCTCAGATAATTTAACTAATGAATAATCTTCCAAAGCATTATTATGATTTGACATTAAATTAAGAACTATTAGAAGAATCCAACCAGTGAAGAAATTCATGTGAAAACTTATTATTTAAAAACCGAAACCAGGGGAAAATCCAGAAGTCTGAAGGGAAGTTGGGATTGTGAGTAGTTGGGGATGGTCTTGAATATACTGAAGAGTAAATAATAGCAAAATTAAAACAAAAGCTTCAGACGATTCGTGCCAGTATTTGCTATACTTCCACTGATCTTCAGTTTAGTATCTGAGATAGGAAGAGGATACTATGAGCTTTTTGTATTAGCTTTCTTTAAATGGGCAATGTGAATTCATGAACCTATGCCCTGCAGCCAAGTGGCACATAAAGGGGTCAATAGTACCTGGTACAGGACTCTCCATTTGGGCTATAACAAATCCTTTATTTGATATCTTTTCCAATATAATAAGTCACTGGGTTGAATGGGATGACAATTTGACCTTCATCTGGCAACTTTAAATAACAGTCTGTAGTGGATTGAGTTATATACCCCCAAAGTCATGGAAGCTTGAATTGTCTTCCCAAGTTTTATGTATTAGAAACTTAGCCCCCACTGCAACTGTTAAGAGGGTGGGGAATCTGATTATGGTAATTGGAAGGTGGAACCTTGAAGAGGTGATTGGACTGTAGGACTGTGCGGTAGTGAATGGATTAAAAATGGTGGTCAGAGGCATGTTTCTGAGGGCCTTAAGAGGAGAGGCTGTTTTTTCACTCTATTTGCTGCTCTCTCTGCTTCCACTGTCTTGCAATGTGAGACCCCTGGGTCACTGTTGCCACCACCAGATGGACTTTGGACTTCCCAGCCTCAGAATCTGTAAGCAATAAATTTTGTTTTTCTTTATAAATTACCCAGTTCCAAATATTTTGTTATAAGCAGCCTAAACTGACTGTATTAACACAGTCTTAAACTAATTTTGCCTTTTCAGTGGTCTCTCAAATTAAAATTTTACAATATTGTAGTAATTCTCCTTTTAATATAGAGGGGATATGCCCTTGCATACTTCACGTGGGGTGACCCATGATTATTTCAAAGGGAGACAACTGAGATTTTCCTGTTGGACTGGACCATAAATTGAATAATACTTGAGTTAAACTTTAGTTAAACAAGATAATCCAAAGGACTGAGTATATTTTGCAAGCAATAATTTGATCATCTCATTCGTGTGTTCTACCAAACTTGAGCATTGTAGGTGGTAGGTACAATGAAAATGCTGAAATATAGGCCAAATTTTGCATACCTCCTGTGTTATATTTCCAATAAAGTATGAGCCTCTATCACTGTGTAACTGCATAGAGATGTCTCAAGAGGGAAAAATTTTTTCTAGTAAAACTTCTGCTACAGCTTTGCAGTTGCTTGTCTACAAGGAAAGGTCTCTACTCAATGTAAAAACACACAAACCATAACTAAAACATATTTATAAATTAACAATGGGGGAAGTTGGATAAAATCAATTTTCCAAATAATAAAGGTCCTTCTGGAATGGGGAATTGTCCTGTAATAGTGTGGCATGGCTTTCTTGGATTATTTAAGGGACAGATTGAGTATCTTTCATATATCGTCTGGGCAACCTTTGGGGATGGCTTCCAAAAATGCTGCTGTGCCCATTTTACCACTTCCTTCATTCTCCAGTGAGTTAATTCATGTATGAATTGGAATACTGAGGGATTCATTCTGTCAGGTTTGTTATTTGACCCTATCCCTAGATATCTTTGTTCCGTGTCCATTTGACATCCTCATCTGCCCTATTTCCCTCTTTCCTTTTTTGTCATAGTTTCTTGGGCCTTAATTAATTCTTCTAAAGCCATGGAAGAAGGAATAATAATTTCTAAAGATTCAGGGGAGGTGCAGAGCGATGCCACGTATTTGGCAGTTTTATTTGCTTAGTTACTTCCTTTATTTTCAGCTGTTTCTGCAGAAGAGTGGGAAGTTACTTTAAGAACAGCCAATTAAGCAGGTTGCAAACTAGCATCTAAAAGGTCCAATATGAAAGCCTGATTTTTTGTAGGGGTTCCCGAAGAAGTGAGGAATCTCTTTCATTTCCATAATAGCCCCAAATCATGAGCTACTCCAAAGGCATATGGACTATGAGTATAAACAGTTAGAGATTTTCCTTTAGCTAAAATACAGGGTTGAGTAAGGGCGTAAAGTTCAGATTGCTGAGCGGATCGAGCAGTAGGTGGAGGCTTTGTTTCAATACATCGTTTAAAGAAAGTACAGCATATTCCACCTGGTCTCTTCCAGTTTCCGTTTTTAGATAAGATTCATGATTAAACCAAACAAGGTTGGAGTTCTGTAAGGAAGTTTTTTGTAAGTCTGGGTGAGGAGACACCAAAGAATCAGTTAAAAGTACATAACCATGATCAGTTTTGAGTTCATCAGCAGTTGATAAAAGAGTGGCAGGATCGGGGGGGTGGGTAATGACCGACAGACACATCTGGACATAGTGAAAATTGTCGTTCTTATTTACGCAACCTACTTGTAGATCAATGTTGAGTATGGTGAGAATCCAAAAAAGCTCTAACATTGTGGGACGACAACAACTGCCCAAGAGGACCTAGGGTTAATTTTTCTATGGCTGTAAGCAAGCAGATGCCACCGCCAGAGCTCTCAGACAGGGTGGCCGTCCTTGTGCGATGGGGTCTAATTTCAACCATGATATCCTACAGGCCTGTTACAGGAACCATGCCCTTGGGTAAGTACACCCAAAGCATTTCCATTTGTTTCATGAGAATATAATACAATAGATAGTTGATAGGATGACCCAAAGTAGGGGCAGAAACATGCAATTGCGGAAGGTCTTAGAAGGCATCTTGTGCTTCTTCATTCACGTCGTAGGGTCAGGGGCTGTATCTTTAAGCAACTGATATAATAGTTGAGCAATAAGAGCATAGTTAGGTGTCCACTGATACCTGATCCCAGCCCGTCTTAAGAAGCCCCTTAGCTGCCTCTTAGAATTGGGCCGAGGAAAATTGAAAACAGCAGCAATTCTGTCAAGATCGACTTTTAATCCTTCTGAAGTCAAAAGGTGCCTTCACTTTTTTTTAAGTCAGTTGACTTGAAGTCAAATCTAACCTGAGTCACGCATAATTGCAATTTATCTTTCGACACTTTGTGAGCCTTCTCAGCTAGTTCTGACAATAAATAAAGGATATCTGCTTCACCATTTTTATAAGAGTGAGCGCATAACAGCAAATCATCAGAGTGCCCTACATCTCCCAAATTCTGCATTCTGATCTTCAAGAGCTAAAATGTCTTCATGATTCTGTTTTACTGCAATATATAGATGATTTGTTGTTTGACACTCGAGCAAGAGTTTGAGTGAGCGCATAACAGCAAATCATCAGAGTGCCCTACATCTCCCAAATTCTGCATTCTGATCTTCAAGAGCTAAAATGTCCTCATGATTCTGTTTTACTGCAATATATAGATGATTTGTTGTTTGACACTCGAGCAAGAGTTTACCATTGAATTTGAATGGGAATAGCTGATGCAATTTGTCTAATGTTGGTATCGCAGGAAGCCCTTAATTTCTCCAGAAATTCTGAAAGCAAAGTTTGAATAGAATTATCCAGTATGGGAAAAACCAAAAAAGAAAATGTAAATTCCTGTTTCAGGAAAGTCTAAATACATATCACCTTTATTATCAAATGAAATTAAAGCCTGATGAGGCTAAAAAATTCTCTTCCTAATAAATGAGTTGGACTTGAAGAAACTAAAAGAAAAGAATGGTGACCTGTTATACCTCCTAAAGAGAAGGACAAAGAAAGAGACATGTACACAGTCATCGGTTGATTAGAAACCACGGCCATGATCATCGTTTTTGTACTCTGGGGCAAAGGACCTTTAAATAAAGTGGGGTTTAAAACAGAGTAAGCTGCACCAGTATCGATGAAGAAGGAATGCTTTTCTACTTCTCCTGAAGGTGTAGTGGGAAAAATTAAGGCTCTAAGTTCTCCCGCAGAGCCTCCCTATTGCTGTGGTACTCACATTGTTCTGTAGCCAGTTTTTATATTTTAAGCAGCCTTTTTAACAGTGGTCAGGCTTTTTCCAAAAGAAGCAAACCTGGGCTGTGAGATCACATTCCTTAGATCCTTGTGATAGCTGTACAGCCATAAGCCTGGCTGTTTCGACATTCCAAAACTCTAGCCATTTTAGTTTCTTTGTCTTTTTCTACGGTGTTTGCCAATTGATTTGCAGTAGTAGTTAAAGCTTTATGTCCCTTAGTTTGCCAGTCAGGGCCATGTTGTTTTACCAAAGTGATAATAGGATCATGCAGCCACCCCAAAACACCAAACTAAGCAATTTAGTAGTGGTCTCAGACAATGTGGGAGTGCCTGAATTTTGAATAAAGGCTTTTTCAAATTGATCAACATATTCTATAACAGGCTTATCCTTTTTCTATACTGCTTTTTGAATAATTTATTTGGGGAGGCCATAGTAGGAAACATTTTGATTAAGTTAGATGCCATAACAGAAGTGTTTTTTGACAGCCTGTTGGTAGGGCAATTTAAAATCCTCTAAAGGGTTATCCCATCCAAGCCTTTTCATCCTTTCTTATGCTTGGATGGGAACTATAAGCATTCTTATTAATTGACATAAATCAGAAGGACCTGGATTATAAGCACTAATAGTTAATATAAATTGTTTGGAAAACTCATCTGAATTATCGTTAGGGTGAGGAAAACCTTCTATCAAACTTAAAAGTTCAGTTTTAGACCAAGGGGTAAAAGGCAAGAGTTTACTGGTCTTATTTGCAGATATTTCTATCTTGAAAAGAGCCACAACTTTGGTGCGAGAAAGAGCAGTAGGTTCCGGAACTTCAGGAGAAAAGAAAGGTATTTCAGATAAATCAGGATAAGGAGTGGGAGAGGGAGCAGGTGAGGAAGCAGGACTTAGATGTGCAGGTGAGAAGGCCAGGCATACAAGTCAGCAGAGCCGGACTTACGTTTTTCTTTTGTTTCCCTTTCTTTTTCAAGCAATAGAATTGTACCCCCTTTCGACAATTCCCACATACCCATTAAAATATTGTTTCCATTTTGATGTTTTTCCTCTCTTTTCTAGGTGGATTTTTAAATACATTAGCTTAGGCAGGTCAAAGGAACCCCAATCAGACTATTGTTGGGAAAGACCATCCTTTGTTATTTGGGTCCAAAGAGAAAGATATTTGTAAGAATTAGGTCCACAAGTATGAAGCATAAAGCGTGCTGGAGTGCCAGGAGGACAGTGAGAGGGACATAGAGCACTGGAACATAGAGCACCCACACCCGTATGGAGGACTCTCTCCCTGTATTCGTTAACAAAATTTTTTAGAGACCTTTATGTGAAATTTCTCCCTGACGCCTCCAGATGTTTTCCAACGTGGGAGATTGGGGATCTGAGAGGACCTTACCATATTGCCTCTAGAAGCCTGAGAGCACTCACGGGAGAGGCAAAAGGCTCTTTGGGTGCACACAAGGGAGAGGTCTGGCGATTTGGGAGGTTGCTTTGCATCCCATCCTCATTGCCATGATTGTTGAAGCAAAAGACTTCAGTCTATAAGGAAACTTTAAGGAAGCACTTTATTAGGTTTGCGAACTGGGTGTATTAGTCCATTTCTGTTGTTTATAACATAAATACCTGAAACTGGGTGATTTATAAAGAAAACAGGATTTATTGCTTATAGTTTCTGAGGCTAGGAAGTCCAAAGTCCAGTGAGCACATTTGGTGGAGCCCTTGGTGGTGGCAACAGTGACCCAGGGGTCTCACATTGCAAGATGGCTGAAGCAGAGAGAGAAAAACACCTCATGCACTCTCCCTTTAGAGCCCTCAGAACCACGCCCCTGACCACTATTATTAATGCATTCACTGTGGTGTGATCCTACAATCCAATCGCCTCTTCAAGGCCCCACCTTTCAATTACCGTAATGGGATTTCCCACCCTCTACAGTTACAGTGGGGATTAAGCCTCAATGAGGTTGGGTGGGGGCATCCAATCTACAGCAGTCTGCCCCGACCCCCACAAAACTCATGTCCTTTCCATACACAAATACAATCATTCCATCCCCAACATCTTAACTTGTTTTAACTCAAAAGTCCAAAGTTCAAAGTCCCATCTGCAAAATCAAAACAAGTTACGTACTTCCAAGGTACAATGGTGGGGCAAGCATAGGGCATATATGCCCATTGAAAACTGGAGAAATAGGCCAAAAGAAAGCGGTCCAAACAAGTCCAAAACCCAGTAGGGAACCGAGGGCAGGTATTAAATCTCAAAGGTGACAAGTCACTTACCTTGACTTCATGTTTGATGTCCTCTGTATGCTGCTGTGGGGGTTGGATCCCCAAGTCTTTGGACAGCTCCGCTCCTATGGCTTTCCTGGTATCAGGCTGCACTTTAGTTCTCCCAGGCTGGTGTTCTACTCTGGTAGCTCTAGAAGTCTAGGGTCTCCATGGAGGTCCCACTCTCATGGCTCCACTAGACATGACTGGTGGGGTTTCTCTGCTGCAACTCTGACCCCACATATCCGCTTGGCATTGCTCTAGTGAAGGCTCTTTGTGGTGAATCTGCCCCTGTGACAGATCTCTTCCTGGGTCCCCAGATTTTCCATACATCCTTTGAAATTGGGGTGGGGGCTCCCAAGCCTCCACAGCTCTGGCATTCTTCGAGCCTGCAAACTTAACATCAAATGGGCAATGCCAAGGCTTCTGGCTTGTATTTTCCAAAGCAGCAGATCCAGCCACACCTAAGGCCAATTTAGCCACAGCTGGAGCAGCCAAAACCACTGAGGTGCTGGTGCTGGATGCAGCTTCCTGAGGTGGCCCTGGGTGGCAGGCCAATGGAGGGTGCCTCAGGCCTGTTCCCAAAGACGATTCTGTCTCCTTAGCCCTCTGGGCCTGTGATGGAAAACTCAGCCTTCAAGATCTCTGAAATGCCTTCAGGGCCTCTCTCCCACTGTCTTGGCTATTAGCACCTGCCTGCCTCATAGCCATGCTGGTATCTTTAGCAACTGGTCCCTCTGGTGCACCACTGGATTTTCTCTCCTGAAAATGCTCTCTGCTTCTGTGCCACACAGCCAGGCTGAACGTTTTCCAAATCTTTATGCTCTGCTTCCTTTTTAAGTTCTGGCTTTATGTCATGCCTTTGCCACCATAACTCAGTGTAGGCTGTTACAAGTAGCCATGCAGCTTCCTTAATGCTTTGCTGTTTAGAAATATATTATGCCAAATACTCTGGTTCACAGCTCTTAAGTTGCAACTTCACAAAGTCCTAGGGCATTGACACAATGCAGCCAAGTCCCTTGCCAGTTCACAGCAAGGTTGATCTTTGCTCCAGTTTCCAATAAGTACCTTCCCATTTACATCTTAGACCTCCTTAGAGTGGTCTTTACAGTCCATATTTCCATAAGCATTCTGGTCATCACCATTGAAAGCCTTCACCAGATGCGTTCCCTGGACTTTGGACTTCCAGCCTCTGAAACTGCAAGCAATAAGTTTTGTTTTCTTTATAAATTACCCAGTTCCGAGTATTTTCTTAGGAACAACAGAAATGGACTAATACAGGAAATTGGTACCAGAGAGTGGGGTGATGCTTATGACAAATACTTGAAAATGTGGAAGTGACTTTGGAACTGGGTGTTGAGGAGAGTCTGGAAGAATTTGGAAGAGGAGGCTAGAAAAAGCTTAGCTGCTGGTGGGAGTTTAAAAGACAAGAAAATCAGGGAGAGTTTGGAATGTTCTAAAGACTGGTTAACCTGGGAAGACTACCTCTCAAAAAATGAGGGGAAAGTCGGCCTACCAAAGGAAAGAAGAAGAATTTTTATAATCAAAATCAGGTAAGTATAAGTGGTAAACAGGATCCCATACATTGTTTAAAACATAACAGGTTAGTAATTACTTTCTCTGGGCAGCAGCATACCTTTGGCTGCCACTCACCTGTTATCTGTTGAAAGAGGTTCCCTTTGTGTTGAAATAGTTCCTTGTTGCTTTTGGCAAACCATCATCAGAGGGGGAAAGGGACAACCCAACTGGTGGGGTTGGGGGGCATGGACTAGCCTGACTTTTTTTTTTTTTTTTAAATTAGCTGCTGGCTGGTGCAAGGATCTGAATCTGTGACCACGGTGTTACAAGGTTGTGCTCTAACCAGTTCTTAAAGTTAACTCTTATCAGTTAGCAGTGGTGCAGAAATTAAGAGCAGCGTGTTAGGCTAGCGAAGAGAGAGATTCATCTGCATCGAATGACTATATAAACCAGGACTCTGATAATTTTACCAGGATCCTTCAGCCACTAAGCCACACAAACAGAAGTAGACTTTAAGTTCTCAACATGGCTTTGTTAGGTTCTCAACGCAGCTGTTTTCTCACCACAGAACAGAGCCACAGGGGACCTATACAGCTAAGAGCAGAAAGCACTGGCCGTCTCAGGGGCTCTGTTCCTTACACACTCATGGATATAATTCCAAGATTTACAGGTTTTCCTGGGACCATATGTTTCATGGGAAGAAGAGATTCAGATGTCAGAATTCCACCTGCTTTTTAAATGCTTACAAAAAATTACTGAAACAATACATGCCCATGTTAATTTAAATAACACAGGGTATAAAGTGTAAGTTCCATGCTCAACCCCACTCTGCAGGGACAATAGCTGTTCACAGATTTTCACCTGCTTTTTACATTTCAAAAATATCTGTCAATTTCTTACTTTAAAAAAGGAAGAAACACCTCTGGGTCTTTAGAATATTCAAAATCTTGTGTTGAGCTCATAGAGGTGAAAATGAGAAGCAGTTTTAACAGGAACATCTGTGAATTTTAAGCATATGCAGGTTTGGTACCAAAAAAAAAAAAAACAACTCAAATTTGAAGCTTTGAATTATTTCCAAAGATGATTTTGAAAACTTGGCAGCCTTTCTGAGAAAAGAGTCTCCAGAGACACACCTAATGTACTGGGGAAATTACAAGAAGGAAATATTTTATAGGTCAAATTTGTCATTTCTAAGACCAGTTAGGAAACTACCTGAAATCTCCCACCCTTTGCTGTGAGCGCATTTTTGGCTGGCATCCCACACTTATCTCTCAGCCACCACACTCTGCATCCACAAGTGTTTTATGGGCCCCTTTATTGACCAGAAGTTACTCTGCCCTTTACTTGCTTAGCAAACTGCAGATCAGCTTGTAACTGAGGGAGGCCCCAGACCCACACCGTCCTTCACTTGCCTCTTTCCTTTTCAGTTAATTCTCCCCCAGAGTTAGGGAGGCAGGCATTTACCATTTACCTCTTTTTTTTTTTTTTTTTCAGTCTTCCCCAAAAAGGGAAAGTGAAGTTTCGCTTCACTTCACAACAAAGGTTATGGGAATTTCTCAGCTGGGACCAGGTCTGTCTGACTCCAAAAGCTGAGGTCCTTTCCAGCGTTCCGTGAGAGCTCGTGAAGAGTTGAAAATAACCCACAACATGGATGTTTAGGTCACTCTCCACCCCCCAAGCCGTGTTTAAAAAAATGATCATTTCCTCTACTTTTTCCAGTTGATCTGAAGATCTTGCCTGCCTCTGCACATCCTGCTGCTGAGGTCAAGGCTGGTAAATCTGGGGGGTCTGTTCCCAGAACCCCTATTCTTGTTGACCCCTTGGTT
Source organism: Galeopterus variegatus (assembly GCF_000696425.1). Taxonomy (NCBI): domain Eukaryota; kingdom Metazoa; phylum Chordata; class Mammalia; order Dermoptera; family Cynocephalidae; genus Galeopterus; species Galeopterus variegatus. Next base: position 59,193 of record NW_007735401.1, on the reverse strand, counting down.
CTCACTGGTGCTGTGCATTTTCGCTCTCTTATTCACATCTCCCTGTCCCCTGGGTTGGTTTGTCCACCCACAGCCTTAGGCTGGGGGCTGCCAGCAGGCCTGTGGGTTCCTCCACAGAAAACATGCTGGAATGTCGTGATCTGCACCATTCCACAAAGGCACACAGGGAGACTGACAGGCCTTGTCTTTTCTGTCCTCCTGGGGCCACTCCATGTTGGTGCTGGAGCACCTATGAAGCCACCGTCTCTGAACCCCTCATGGGAATAGCCCCTTCGCTTTTGGCTTTTCTCTTTCTCTCTTTGGAGTTCTTGCCTTGTGCCCCACCCCTCACACCCACCCCATGTTTTCAGCCTGCAGTGGGGGGGTCAGGACCCTTGTATTCAATTTTTTTTCTCCCTACCTCCCCTACACTTGTTAAAAGCACAGGCTCTAGAGCCACACAATTCAGGTTCTAACTAGAGCTCTGCTGTGATTTAGCTGTGTGGCCCTGGACAAGTTGCTCAGCTTCTTTGTGCCTTCACTTCTTTCAGTGTAAAATAGTAGCTGGAGCTGCAGCTAGAGCTGGGGATAGAGAGGAACAGATCCATTTGACGAGAGTGTAATAATGCAATAGTGTCATGCTATATGAAACTAGTTTTTTGTTATATTAGGCTGTTTCTGAACTGGGGTGCATATCTTTCCTTCTCTTTTTCTTTCTTTTCTTACCCCCAAAATATTTATTATGATAATTGAGTATTACAACAGATAAGGGTGAAAGACTTTAGCATACTCAACTAAACAAGGTCATCCTGACTCCAAAATTCCAGTGAAATTATATTTAATGCCTATCCAAAACTCAATACCATATCCCAAGATTTAAAAAAAATATATTCTGTATATTTTTGGTTTAACTAATAACTACTGGCTTAGATTTTCAGCTTCTGCAGAATTCTCATTATTATCAACTAATGTAGGTTTTATTATTTTTTTTTTGACAAATTAGAATCAATTATAATTATGGGGTAGCTACGTAGTGATATGTACATACTGTGGAATGACTGAGTCAAGCTAACTAACACATTCATCCCCTTAAATACTTATCATTTATCCCTTCTGACTGCAGCTTCCTATTCTTTGACCAACTTGTCCCCATTCCACCCCCCTCCCGTGCCCAGCCTCTGGTGACCACCACTCTATTCTCTCCTGCTATGAGTTTGATTGTTTTCGATTCCACATATACGTAAGAACATGCAGTATTGTCTTTCTGTGCCTGGTTTATTTCACTTAACCTAATGTCCCCTAGGTTCACCTATGTTGTCGCAAATTACAGGATTTAGTTCTTTTTTAAGGCTGAGTAGTATTCTGTTGTGTATACATACCACATTTTCTTTATCCATCCATCCATTAATGGACACTTAGGTTGCTTCCTTGTCTCACCTATTGTGAATAGTGCCGCAGTGAACATGGGAGTGCAGACATCTCTTCAACATATTGATTTCAAGTCCCTAGGATACATATCCAGAAGTGGGATTGCTGGATCTCCTTCCCTTTTTCAATGACAACCTATCTCCAAAAAAATACCCAACCTCCCACTTGTGCTCAGGATATCTAATGCTTTAATGGGAAACGGCTGTCTTTCTTGCCACAGTAAGGAGCAAAGGAAACACACACACACACACACACATTGACGTTTAGGTTTAAATGACTAATACCAGACACACTTCCAAATGTAGATTTTAATGCAGAAAGGTATAGAATAAGTGGGAGAGACTTGGGCAAGAGGGAGGGTGTGCAGAAAGGTGGAAAGGACTTGCCAAGGTTTTCTGCTTTGCCATCACTTAGAGCCAGAGAACCACAGTAAGGTTGGGATGGCTTCTGTTTGTTGGGGTCTGTTCCATACCTTGCAACTTGGCAGCAGACTTCCCAGGAGACAGGTGTCACCTTGCTTCCTTTTTTTCACCCTCACACATAGAACCACCAGGACAGGGTGGGGATGTGCAAGATGTGGCTGGAGCTGTGAAGTCCTGGGTAAACTTCATCCCTGCTTAAGGTATCAGGGTCATTACTGCAGACACAGTGTGTCTTGCTAGGAGAACTTTAAGGCACTGGGTCCAGTTCCACAGGATGGAGAGAGAGTCTGCTTTCTGGATCTTTCAGTAGTTCCTAAAATCTGGAAAGCTTCTTGTAAAGTGTTTTGATGATTTTCACTTTCTCTCCATACATACTTTCCTTAAAAAAAAAAATACTCGGAGGCAGCTCTGATATACTGAAAAAGATACTGAATACCCCCTTTTCTTTCCTTTTTTTTTTTTTTTTTACCAAATGCCCATGTTGTTTTCTGCTGGCCAGAATAGCAGTAAAAATCTTGTAATTCTCCAACTCCTTTTAAAATGACTATTCCACTTAAATGAGGCAGGTGATCACACACACCTTTTCAGGCACCTGGTATGGCTAAGGATGATGTTATTGGATTGTGAGCACACAGGCAGAATCTTGCAGGACATTTTGTAACCTTTCAAGAATACACACCTCTTGATCCGGGGCCTGCAGGCAGAGAAGTTTGGGTTTTCTGCAAAGTAGGTCAGAATCCTGCCCATGGTGTTGCACCAGGGCTGGGCCAGACATTCCTCTCACCACCACAGCTCCGACCTTCGTGCTTGTGTGTGTGATCGAGTGCTCGGCACATCCACCTCTTTCCTCTGAATTCCTGTAGCAATTAGTCTGGATAATCCTTTTGTAGTTTCTGGATAATGACTTTATAATTACGTTGAGTCATTTAAGTGATTGTTGTTGCTGTTACTCATGATTTAACTACTCTATTACTATTTAATAGAGTGCCTAATAAATATGCTGATTTGATCTCTTAAGAGTGGCTTGCAAAGATTAGCGCTGTTGTGTTAAGGCCCTGAGTCCCCGACCCACAGTAAGGGCTTCTGCCTCCAGCACTGCCTGCTCAAAGGCCAGCAGGGCCAGCTGCCGCCCCTCTCATTAGACCCCTCTGGTCACCGCCCACTCCCACCCCCATCAGATGCTGTCTTCTAGACAGATGTGTTTCCAGCCACTCATCCTTGGGTCTGCCCACATGTGTCCGTTTCTGTTGCTTATAACAAAAAAACATGGAACTGGGTATTTTATAAAGAAAACAAAATTTATTGCTTACAGTTTCAGAGGCTATGGAGTCTGAAGTCCAGGGAACACATCTGGTGAGGGTTTTCTTTGGTGATGGCTTTACAGCAACTCAGGGGGTCTCACATGGCAGAAAATGGTGAAGCAGAGAGAAAGAGAGAGCTCCTCAAGTCTTCTCCTTTTAAAGCCCTCAGGACCATGCCCCTGCCTATTATTAATCCTTTCACTACTGCAGGTCCTACAATCTAATCAAGGCCCCACCTTTCAATGACCATAATAGGATTTCCCACCTTCTTAACAGTCACAGTGGGGATTAGGCTCCAAGGGCTTTGG
>NW_007735401.1:52730-55384 GCF_000696425.1 Galeopterus variegatus | reverse complement strand
ATCTGGTGAGGGTTTTCTTTGGTGATGGCTTTACAGCAACTCAGGGGGTCTCACATGGCAGAAAATGGTGAAGCAGAGAGAAAGAGAGAGCTCCTCAAGTCTTCTCCTTTTAAAGCCCTCAGGACCATGCCCCTGCCTATTATTAATCCTTTCACTACTGCAGGTCCTACAATCTAATCAAGGCCCCACCTTTCAATGACCATAATAGGATTTCCCACCTTCTTAACAGTCACAGTGGGGATTAGGCTCCAAGGGCTTTGGGGGGCCATTCAATCCACTGCAGCACAGTTGGTGCTAAGAGTTAATTCCTTCAAGGGGTACCAAATGGAATGAACCTAATAAATCCCTTACTCATCAGATCATATCACACCAGTAACATTCTCTCTCTCAACTTCCATTCATATATTCCTGTTTTGGAGTCATTCTGCATTGCTGACGTTGGCCCATTCAACCTGCATACCTAAAGCGCATAACTGGGTGGGGCTGGCTTGTTTGTACTTTCTGTGGAAGATCCTTTCTCAATTACCAGTAACAGTTGTTAGTCACTTATTAAAAGACAATCCTTCAGATACTCATTCTTATAGGACAATGAACTATTATAAAACTATGGAAAACAAACCACTGGAAAATACTTCTTACATTTTAAAAATGCCACTGATTTTAACATGTTAGTTTTGGAAAAAAAAAAAGAATGAAATAGAACACACACTTCAGAAATAAATGTGAAAAATACTGCACCTTAGAACTGAGATAATATAACTACTAAGCAAATAAAATAGACACATAAAACCCTTCCTTCCTATGAGATCGTCATGAGCGAGACTCGTTTCACCAAGTTCCATGTTAACTATGCGAAACCACCCAGGCGCACAGACAAGCCAGCCCTCATGTGTGTCAGGCACTTGGAGGCCACCCTGGAGGAATGACGGCCAGCTGACCCTGCACCTGTAGGCCATCAGGCAGCTCTTACAAAGTGCCCAGTGGAAAGCATATTTTAAATATGTTTAAAAACTGCTTCTAAACTTGTGTGCCCAGTTATAAGGAAAAATGTCAATCGGTCCTGCCAGAAAATATCAGTTTTCTCTCTGGGTGTAACCATGGGGACCCCCAAGGTTTCTGTCTCCATACAGTGTGGTTGCAACATCCCCACCACCCATCAACCTCTCAGCTGAAGGTGGGAGACCGAGAGTCTCCCTAGGGAGGAGGCTGATGCAGCCCTGGATGAGGAACCAAGCAACATACGCTGCAAGCAAGGCAGGATGGAATTTGAGGCCGAGGGAAGGAGCGGGGCCTGCCCTCATGCTAACCGGCCAGCAACCCCGGGAGATAGTGGCCGGAAGGACTCATACCCCCCGTCCACGTTACTCTTCTATTTAGTTTTATTTTTGCTTCTGGCACAAAATACTCTCTACTTTGTTCCCAAGCTCTAGTGAATGTTCAACTTTCATCTTCCTGAAGTACTTCAGGAAAGAATCTGACATTAAAGGCAGAAAGTCTTCAAAGTCATCGTTTTCTAATCTTTTCCTAAAAAATGGTTTCTATTTCGAGTGCTAGCTAAATCAGATGCATTTAAGCATTCCATCTTATTAATTACATTCATCTTAAAAAATGGTTTGCTTCGTAGCTCTGAGTGGACTATGCAATACAATAGAGGACACTTGGGTACCCCACGTAAGAAGCATGTGAGGAAGTAAAACCATTTTCACTTACCCTTCAGACAATGAGGTCAATTCCTTTTGATAAACACTGAAATTCTAATGTTCCAGGTATTTTCTTTCATTAATTCAGAATACTGGTTCCCAGGATTGTAAAATTAAGTTACAATTTAACAGAATCTCAACCTGCCTGTTTGATTTGTACAGTGCGTTTGTTGTCCTCAAACAGGATTTTAGACCTAGAATATTTATCACAAACTTCACAGTATATTTGGTCAGGGGGTTCAACTCATCCTTCCCAGCCACACGTCCTCATGCAAAGATCAAACTTCTGAGTCTTTGGTTGACTCCTCTGCCAAAAGAGAATAGCAGTGCCGAGCTCAAAGAACGTTCTAATTTATATAGAAGGCTTAGCCCACATATGCAAAACATTCAATTTGCTACTACCAGAACACTGGAATTACACCAATCTTGGGTATCATTCAGTTTCAGGACCTTTAACATGGATACATCCTACCCAGATGAACAATTTCCACGGAAACATGACCGCCTTTCTTCCCAGGTTCTAACATGTTAGGCACAGAGCACACACCTGCCGTGACTGGGAAATCTGGCTTCAAGGAATTTGTTTCTTACCATCTTTCTCCACCTTCCCCATAGCCCCACTCTGCTACCTGCAACCTCCCTCCGTCGTGTGTGGCGTATGAAATGCCCTCACTGCCTTTTCCTGTGTTTTACCTGCTATATTTACTCTTGAAGACTTGTTCCTGGGACATCTTGGAAACCGATGACTCCCTCTGAACTTCAACTTTGTTCACCTCTATGACACCCATCCAGCAGACTATGGTTGAGCTTACGTGGGGCTGCTGCACATTAGAAAGCAGTCACGTTTATTCATCGTCTCCCCTGGGTCCAGCTTGCGTGGTGCCTGCTACACCGTGTGGGCTTTCATGTTTTCTGATCAAATATTCACTAGATAACATTCTTTTTTTTTTTTTT
>NW_007735401.1:50843-51989 GCF_000696425.1 Galeopterus variegatus | reverse complement strand
CGGGAGCGCCGCCACGCTTCCCAAGTGGCGCACTGTAGCAGTGCGCCACCGGGCCGGCCCCACTAGATAACATTCTAAGCAACAACCAAAATGTCTTTATTTTCTGTGATTGTTTTTGACCATACATCTGAGTTACCCTTTAACATTTCAGATGATGTTTTAGAAAATGAAAAATGGGTCTTTTTTTTTCTTTTTCCTAAAGTCTATCAATTTGCAGGTCTTTTCTCTGTGAATGAAGGGAAAAACTGCTAACAGGAGCCAAGAAACTAGTGTTTTTTCCTGTTATTTTAGAACTATAATTTTTTAAAAAATTAATATTATTTTTTACATTCTATGATGTTACAGAGCAGTTGGGAAGGACGGGGAGAGGGGAAAGGGGAAGGAAATGGGATGGAAGGAAGAGAAGGGGGGCGGGATTAAGGCCTGTGGCATCCCCCTCATTCTCACATGGGAGACCAGGGGGTTTCCAGTGGTGGCTTGGTCATTGCCAGGTTGGGTGCACATGGTAGGGGGGTGTGGCAAAAGCCCTCGCCCCCCACCACCCCAGCTCGGGAACCTGGGGCCCTTCTTGCTGCCGTTTGGTGGTCATCACTGGGCTGGCTGTGCATGTTGGGGCAGGTGTGTGGCCAAAGCCGTCTGGTCTGGGCCTGAGTCTTTTCATCAATCTGCACCCCATGCAATTCTACATTCCTGACCAGCCTCCACTGAGTGGTCCCACCACTGATTGGGAGGCAGATCTGCTGCCCTTGCTGTGCCCCAGTGTTCTCCCTTACTGCCTGTCCTGTCCCTGCTCCAAGCACTTCCAATGGGATGGGCTGGGCTGTGGTCCCTTGCGATGACTCACTGGCCTCTGAGTGGCTCCTTTTTTCCGTTGCGGCTCCTCTCTCCTATGTGGGTCCACGGGAACCCTATTAGTAGTCTTGCTGGCCTGGGGGCCACCTCCAAGCACCTCCAGCAGAAGGGCACAGCTGTGGCTTTTGCCAGCAACTCCTTCGTATGCTCAGCAGCTCCAGCCTGGAAGCAGCCAGAATTCAAAACAGTCAGAGAGGTTTTTTCTCTCTCATCATGTCTTCTTCTGCCTTCACGCACTCTGTAGATCTCTCTTCCTCTTCTGCTGAGCTTTAGCGGCCCCAGCTTGGCTGTCGT
>NW_007735401.1:50054-50797 GCF_000696425.1 Galeopterus variegatus | reverse complement strand
GCACTCTGTAGATCTCTCTTCCTCTTCTGCTGAGCTTTAGCGGCCCCAGCTTGGCTGTCGTTTTTTTTATAGATGTAAATTGGCTGATTTGTGGGAAAGAGTGACGCTGGGGATCTTCTATTCTGCCATCTAAAAACTATTGTGTTTTTTAAGTAATCACATTTTATGTATTAACTCACCTTTTATAGTCTTCACTGTCATAGCAAACTCAGAAAAAGTGCTACAATAAAATACTGCCATTAAATTATAAAAAAACCAAAACCTTTTTCTAGATAAACTTCCGCCTCATACCATTGTTGAAACTATACCGTTTTGTTTTGTGTATGATACCATCCAAAACAGGGATATAAACTTTGGGTTCCAAAATGTGACTAAAGACAGCAAGGGGCTTTCCTAACTCCCACCCTGCAGAGCTCGGGATCTCTTCTGGCTGCTCCCAGATACCTCATGTGGCTTTGGCACAGGCCTTGTCATGTTGTTAACTGCAGGGGCCATGGGGGCGTTAGGCAGGATGCTGGGACACCTGGAAGCTGAGAAACGTAAAGAATTTGCAAGTATTTCCTCCTCTTTCATTTATTGAAAAAGTTGGAAGAGGACTGGAGTTAATTCTTCCTTAAGTGTTTGGACTCAGTGGCCTTTGACGATGTGGCTGTGAACTTTACTCTGGAAGAGTGGGCTTTGGTGGATCCTTCCCAGAAGAATCTCTACAGAGATGTGATGTGGGAAATCTTCAGGAACCTGTC
>NW_007735401.1:47437-49124 GCF_000696425.1 Galeopterus variegatus | reverse complement strand
AGATTGTAATTTGAACAAAACTCCTGAAGTAAAACCAGGTGAAAGCAGTGTGTGAAGACTTCATGTACTATTTATCCCTTATCCCTTAACAAGCACTTCGGGGCTCACTAGCTGCAAACCATACGACTATCAGGAATAAGCACAGCATCTATATAAATATAAGGAATGTGGGAAAGCCTTCATTTCTCCTGGAAGCATTTGAAGGCATAACTCTTGACACCGCAGACGGACCTTAGAAATGTCAGGTGTGTGGGAAAGCCTCTGCCTATTGTGGTTTATTTCAAATACATGAAAGAACACATGAATACAAACGATGTGGAAAAGGCTTCAGTCATTTCAGTTCCTTTCAAAGACATGAAAGAACTCAACACTGGAAACCCTAAAGAAAGAATGCGAGGAAGCTTTATCACAGAAACTTTCTAGCACACATAAGAATGCATTGTGGAAAGAACTCGTATAAATGTTAAGTGTGTGGGAAAACCTTTACTCTGCCAGTTCAATTCAAAGCCATAGAAGAACAGAGAAGAAACCTCTTGCATATAAGCAATGGGCAGAATTTTTCAGTTGGCCTGAAAAATGTAAGAATGCACACTGGATCAAAAGCCTGTAAATGTGACAAACAAGAAAGTTTTTAGTTTTAATACTTTTAGTCATGTGAAGACTCCTAATGCAGAGAAACCCTATAAGTAATGTGAAGGTCCCAACGCCAAGACATAAGTGTAGACAGCTCCAGAATATATACAACCTGAAGGAAGTGCTCTAAAACTTAGAAACGTATTGTTTTTGTCAGTGGCTCCTTAAAGTAGATTTTTGGAATATGGATTTATTCTTACTCTTGAAAACAAACATTGAGCTGACACTTCTCTAAGTAATTTAGACATGAGATTCTAGGACTTGAGACATTACCTTGGGCCATAGGTGTTTGTGGGGTGTCTGTTTATCATCTGATCTTACATTACCTTTTATATTTGCCATTATCATGTTACAGTTTGAGTAACACAATATGTCATGTGTCACGACATGGAGTTCTGCCTATTTTGAGAAAAGGCTGTGGTTATCTGCACAGTGCTAGCTCATTATGGGTTTTTCACGACTACAATGATATCTATGCAAGTCCACTGTGGTTTCCCAGTTTAAACACCAAATGAGCTATGAGTGTTTAGAGGTCAGTTATCCAAGGAAGAATTAAGGTGAGCAGCGGACAGTACTTATTTTCAGTAATGTCCTTATTTAGTGAAAATGAGGTACATTTGACATCCTCAAAGTGAGAAATTTAGTCTTTTTAGAAGAGGAGCAGTTGGAAGCTGTGTTTCAGTGACCCACAAAGCCCCATATCCATTTTGCTGTTCAAAGGTGTCTATTCTATATGCTTAGACTTTAGCATATGTTATGAAAGGAGAGGGGATAGGGAGTAAAAGCTGTGTTTTGTTAAAGAACAAAGGACAATCCAAAAAATAATAATAGACAACAGACCCTTTAAGATTTTACTGTAAGATCACACCGAAAAACGGAAATTTGGCATTTACGTTTTTACTTAGGAAAACCAGCATGAGCAGCTAAAACTTATATAATGCTTAGTGCCTGCACATGTAATGAGATAGGTCCTATTATTTTCATTTTACAGATGAGGAAGCAACTTGCCTAAAGTCACATAAGAAATAAGCAAAAGGGTTGGGATTCAAATAGA
>NW_007735401.1:44107-46824 GCF_000696425.1 Galeopterus variegatus | reverse complement strand
GAGGAAGCAACTTGCCTAAAGTCACATAAGAAATAAGCAAAAGGGTTGGGATTCAAATAGAGGTAGCCTAGCAATGAGTACCACTCTACCTTGATCACACTGTACTGCACTATCTTGGCAAGAGACTGAGGAAGCAACTTGCCTAAAGTCACATAAGAAATAAGCAAAAGGGTTGGGATTCAAATAGAAGTAGCCTAGCAATGAGTACCACTCTACCTTGATCACACTGTACTGCACTATCTTGGCAAGAGACTAAGTTGCTTTCCTGAATGAATTCCTATTCAAATGTATGCACATGGTTCAGTCGGAAAAATTAGACCAATCACCATCTAGCTGGAACCTTTATTATTTCAGAAATAAGCATCCTATGTACTTTGAGATGGTTAAAATAATTATTTCTGAATTACTGTAATAAATATGTCAAAAATAGCAACTATCTCAATAATCATATAGAAATCTTTCCATTCAATTAATGATTTTCAAAAATAACTCCTCTGTATCACAGAACTTACAAATGTCACAAGAAAGTTAAGAAACAGTCGATGTAGAAGGAAAATCCCGGTAGGACAAATTAATGAAACATTTTCCCCATTATACTTCTGATAAAGACAGACCTAGTTTTACCTTGTTTTTTAGTGCTTAGTCTGAGAAGTGGTACAAGAAACAGTGTTAGGAGAAAAACTGTTTTCACAATCTCAAGTGTAAGTCACAAACGGGCTTTTTTTATAAAGGCTTCAAAGTTTGAAGAAATGAGAAAAATAAGCTTGTATTCAATTAGACACTTCAATAATAACACCAAACATAACACCTCTACAATTATAAACATTGCATACTTGAAAATGCAAAGTTTCATGCTTTGAATATTTTATCTTGGGAACAGTTCTAAGAATCTTTAGTTTCAGAAGATTCAAAAGTAAAACCCTAAAATATATAACTCCATCAGGGATTCTCCATACAATTAACATTCTGGACTGTCCTAATAAGTCAAACATGACCACATCTACATTGTAAAGAGAGCACTGAGAAGCAACAGCAAGAGAATGCATCATCTCTGTCTTTATTTCATGCTCAATGCTTTTACTAAGTTCAGCAGATGAATGTAAAAACAGTGACTACTTGTTTATTTTCAAATACCCGCTGCCTCATCACAAATCATACAAGTGCTATGTATTATTAAATAAAAAAAAAAGACTGCAGGTGACCCTTTACTTCTCTCTGGTCCCTTTACCAAACCTCTACACCACTTATGATCATATTACTTACAATATTCTGCTTTCCGAAAAAAATGCAGGCAAACACAAGTTTGCTAATTTTTACTTAAACTAACTTAAAAATAGATGAAATACTTAAATTCTCATCACACAAACCTTAGTTTTCACATTCATCAGAAACATTTTAAAATCACTCATTAAACATGAGAATTGGAAATATGTGTGCTTACTTGGAAGAGAACTACTCAATTTATTCTCCAAAAGAAAAAGCAGACCTTGAAACATTACATTATTGGAATTTTTTAAACATGTTGACATGTTCTTATCTTCTACACTTCAACAAAAGCTGTTTGTGTGAACTACTTAATGAATATCTGTCCTAGTAAACAAGCAAGACATCTGATGTAGTACAGAAGCCAGAAGCTGAATCACTTCATTTCTTTCTGTTGTTTCCAGTTGCTAGCATGGTTGCAACTCGCATAAATATATTTAATGTATCCATGTAGATTCCCAGCATCCTAGAAAAGAAAATTATGCTCATTATATATAATAAAATTCTAATGATAAACTGTTTCTTAATATAAAGAAAAATATGACAATAAACTTTCATATAAAAAAGAAAAAACATTACTGATTACCTGTCCTAGCTGTAAGAAATAAAAATTAAAAATAAGATGTTTAGGGCTGGCCTGTGGCTCACTTGGGAGACTGTGGTGCTGACAGCACCAAATCAAGGGTTGGGATCCCCTTACCAGCCATCTTTAAAAAATAAAAATAAAAATAAAATAAATAAATAAATAAAAATAAGATGTTTAGCGGCTAATAAGGAAGTTCTAGACTACTCAAGGTTCTCCTGGCAGACTAATCTTTTAAACATTAACGGGCAATATAATTATTCTATTCTGACACTCTACTGTGAGTGTAATATCTTGCAAAGAAAACTGAGTGATAGACAATGAAATAATCAAAACAAAACCAAAGAAACACCTTTATAAAAACTTGTGAGACACAAGTCTGGCATTTTTAAATACAATATACTAATTTCACCCCCTTAAAGAAAACTGCTACAAATCTGTAAGCTTTACAGCAATATTTTAAAAACACCATTAAGTTTTATTTTTAGAAAAAATTACACAATAAAGCCAAATGAGGTTTAAATTAAATTTGCTGTAGGGCCGGCCCAGTGGCTCACTCGGGAGAGTGCGGTGCTGATGGCACCAAGGCCCCGGGTTCGGATCCCACATGGGGATGGTCGGTTCGCTCACTGGCTGAGCGTGGTGCTGACAACACCAAGTCAAGGGTTAAGATCCCCTTACCGGTCATCTTTTAAAAAAAAAAAAGAAAAAAAAAGAAAAAATTACTTTAAAAAACTGTGATAGACACAATGAAACTCAATTAGAGTATTTAAATAAAATAACCTACTTTGACAGATTCCAAGAAAAGAGAAAAAAACCATCATTATATAACACTTCATGACAACTAAAGTTGAATATCTCCAAAAATAAA
>NW_007735401.1:42708-43803 GCF_000696425.1 Galeopterus variegatus | reverse complement strand
GCGACACCAAGCCAAGGGTTGCGATCCCCTTACCAGTCACAAAAAGGCAAAAAAAAAAAAATCAACAACAACAAAAAAATCAAGAGCACATTATTGCACCATAAGTCTAACAAAAACAGGTAAAATACTCTGAATTAATTGAATAAATACCTAAACATTACACTTAGTTGCAATATAATCACAGGTTTTTCTGGACGTACAGTTTAGAGAGAGTAGATCATACTGCAACAGAAATAAAGTGGTAAAAGTTGCTAAAGCCATTGTTGAGGGCTGAACTGTGTCCCTTCCCACCCCCCGCCAAAGAATGTTTAAATATTAAACCCCGGTACCTGTGAATGTGACCTTACTTGGAAATAAGGTCTTCACAGACGTAATTAAGATATGAGTTTGGAAGTTAGGATGAGGTCACGCTGGAGAAGGATGGGCCCTTAATCCTATATGACTCACAGCCATATAAGAAAAGCAGAAGACACAGGAAGAACGCCAACCGACAATGGAGGCAGAGACCGAAGTGATGCATCTACAAGCCAAGGACTGCCAGCAGTAACAAGAAGCTAAGAGAGAGACATGGAACGTATGTGCTCTCAGAAGGTACCAATCCTGCCAACACCCTGATTTCCGACTTCTGGCCTCCAGAACTGTGACAGAATAAAGTTCCGTTGTTTTAAGTCACCCAGCTGGTGATAACTTTGTTATGGTAGCTCTAGGAAACTAACACAGCCATAAAACAAAATAGGTCAAACACACACAAACATTCTCATGTAACAGAATAATAACATTAAAGTTTACTTACGAATTGATGGGATCATATTTTTTAACTCCATACACTGGTACTGTCTCTGCACGCTTGATTACTTTCTGGGTATCATACAGAAGGAACATGCTGAAGAGAACTAATCCTCCATACATTGCCACTGAGTACAGAGTGGCACCAGCCACAGTGGTAGGTGGAAGAAACATAGATCCTGAAATCAAAGTGGGAAAAGAAAAAAATTAAGATTTTCTTTTTCAGAAAAGGACTTTTCTATAGCTGAATTTATAATTTATATTACTCCAAAAAAAGTTTCTTTGGTATACTGTGCAGGTAAGAAGATA
>NW_007735401.1:23442-42644 GCF_000696425.1 Galeopterus variegatus | reverse complement strand
CTCCATACACTGGTACTGTCTCTGCACGCTTGATTACTTTCTGGGTATCATACAGAAGGAACATGCTGAAGAGAACTAATCCTCCATACATTGCCACTGAGTACAGAGTGGCACCAGCCACAGTGGTAGGTGGAAGAAACATAGATCCTGAAATCAAAGTCGGAAAAGAAAAAAATTAAGATTTTCTTTTTCAGAAAAGGACTTTTCTATAGCTGGATTTATAATTTATATTACTCCAAAAAAAGTTTCTTTGGTATACTGTGCAGGTAAGAAGATATCTGAGTATTTGCAGGGTCTAATCTTACTTACACTAGTTCAAAGCCCATGACACTCACTCCTCCAGTGGGTCACTTGCCCACATTACATCAAGGCTCTTGCATCAGAGCAATTTGCACGTTCTCCAGACTAACTTTCCCATTTTAGATGTTTCTGGTAAATGATGATTGACCATGGTGCCAAGATTTTCATATGACCCTGAACAATTAAATCCAGTAAAATGAGATATATCTTTTAAAGAACTTTAAAAAATGGCTCTTAATGAGTTAGTATACATGTGTATTTCAGATTTCAGTATACTATGAACCAAGAATCAAGTGCCAGAGCACAGCAGCTTACCCAGTGAGGACACAAAGACGAGACCCAGGCCCACTCCCAGTGGTGCTCCCATGTTCAGAAACTTCTCGCTGGGTGCGCACATGGCCACAGTGGAGAGGCCTCCCACAATGCCAGCTGTGTACCATGCAGCCCTGATGAGAAGAGGCCCGCCTAATATTGTCAGAGGAGCCACCACTGCACCCATCACACCTGAAGAAAAGGCAAGTGTTCATTAAGTATTTAGTAAATAACAACCAAAGGGAAAATGCCACTTCTCACATGCCATCATAATGTATCATACCTTATTGTTAAGCAATATGACTAAAAGTGTTCCCTTCAGATAATACTAACCCCCAAAATTTCACAACCCAAACCTGTGGCTGACTTCTCACATGCCATCATAATGTATCATACCTTATTGTTAAGCAATATGACTAAAAGTGTTTCCTTCAGATAATACTAACCCCCAAAATTTCACAACCCAAACCTGTGGCTATTCAAATTCTACGTCATAACATTAACACTGTTACTAGTCAAAACAATCACAGCTCACAAGCACAAAAACTAATGGCTGTTCAAATTCTACGTCATAACATTAACACTGTTACTAGTCAAAACAATCACAGCTCACAAGCACAAAAACTAATCTATATTTTTAGTAACTTTGTCAAATTCCATGTAGCTCACTATTTGGATCTTACCACCAGTTTTTACAATATTCATACATTTAAGAATTGAGATAAAAAGGCTTAAAATGAGTAACTCAAGGTCAAACCTATTGCTGCCAAAAGAATATAAAGTAAAACAAGAGAAAGACTACATGATGGTAATCTTAAAATGTGAGAACTTCCAGAACAGACACGACCATTACTTTGTGTAATAGTGAATGCTATCACAACTTATAAAAAATAATTTTAGTTGTCATATATATATCTTCACAAAAATTACAATGAAAGGTATCAATAATTTCATTAATGAAGGTAAATGACTCCTTAATTAAAAACATATCTTAGATAGGGCATTATTTCAGTGGTGAGCAGAATAAGTTACCCTTTTCTTAAATAGAGTTTACCTCATAGAATAGGCACAGAGCTATCTTTATATTAAATCTGTGGGGTTTTTTTGGTGGCTGGCTGGTACATGGATCTGAACCTTTTGACCTTAGTATTATAACACCATGCTTTCTAACCAACTGAGCCAACTGGCCAGCTGTCTGAATTTTCAATACTAGTGTATCTCTTTGCAAGAGTAGTATTTCTAGATCAAATAATAAGGCATACTGTATCTCACGAATAATTGTTGTTCTAGGAAAGATACTGGATAAAAATTTCTACGTATAACATTTCTATTAGGATTCCCATCAATTTTGTAATTGGCAACAAAATTTTTAGCAAAACTTGCTCTATTCTCAGTTTCTTTTCTTTATAGAGACACTAAACAAAAACAACTCTCATGGGATGTGTATCAAATCTGAAATCCTCCTCGTATTGGACAAAAATACAAAAATAAATCTCTGCATATACTAAACTATTATAGGAGACCACCTCAATATTGGGAATGTCCACGGTATTAGTGTCAGAACCAACTTTTCAGAGCAGAGGTCTGACAATAACGCAACCCGTAATGACTACAGAAAACTGCATTTTCTGAATATGAGGTTTAATTAAATTATGTATAAGTCATTCACAGCTGCGAAGAGCCACCCCCAAAAGATAATAAGGTTGCTTAACAACTTAAAATAGAACATACCAGAATGTAGCAACCAAGCAAGATGCTTTGAGCCTGGGCTCCGGTCATATGGTATTGATTGTACTAGTATTCCAGTTCCAATCATGGCTGCAAAGGTTGCACCAATTGTCTGAAAGAATTTAAAAAGTTAAGAAAAATTAATCTTTTTATAAAAACAATGTAGAAACACACAAGTTTCAAGTACAATTAGTCACTTCTAATAAACCAGTTTTATAAAGATGAAGGATAATAAACCGAATCCTGTATTTTTCTGGCACATTAAAGCCTTGAGTTTATTTCAGAGTTTCAGCTAAGTTAGCAAGAGCGCCCCTTTTGCGATATCTGAGTTTCAGCCGACAGCTTCAAGTTCATGAGTTAGCTTGGACTGGCACCATCCTCTTCACAATGCTATTTTTGCTGGACAGAGATGAAACAAAACCCTTTTAAGAATCCCAGGATAATTATTCTTAGTTAAAATACGTATTTTGGTACAGCACAAATAGCATTCTCTTTAAAATCACTCCTGGCCTACTAATTAGAAGAAATATAGATAGCACATTGCTTTTAACTCCGTATTTGCTAAACGAGTCCCTGAAAAATAGAAACTAAATATCACTTATGGCATATGGAAAAGAAGATGAGAAGTAAGATTCTACATTTCTATTCTCCCAGGTTTGTGGCTTCCTTCTTTGCCTATCTTAGCTTTCCATTGTTATATTTAAATATTCCTTGTGTATGACAAGAAGAGATGTGTATAATGAAAGAGAGACAGTGACAATCAATCTTCAAGAATGTTAAAGCAGAGACTGCAAACTGGTAGATAATCAGGTCAGCTGATCTATCTTGTTTGATCAACTAATCAAAGACAACTGAAAGCGATGAGCACTTTGGTTGGGAAGACTTTCTCCAGATGCCAACAATCCCATGTGACGTATCAGGCCTCTTCACTCATTCGTATCGACTGTCTGTCCTATGGGTATCAAGACGGTCAACATCTGATGTAAAATACAGGTAAACAGAACAGCTGTTTTTGCTGATAATAGAAAAACCTTAATACATAAAAGCATACTGGGTTCTACTCCGTCATTTTCTAATAAAGAAACAATTACTAAAAACTACATCACACATCCTCTATGCACAGCATTTTCAGGATATTAACTGTAGTTATATTTTTCTCCATTTTTTTCTTCCTTACTTCTTCATGGAAACATGCAATTATATTTTTTTCTTTTCAGGTCCTTCATGATCCAGTCTCATTTCCTGCCTTTTACCTTTCCACGCTTTATATTCCAGCTATACTGAACTGGTAGGGCTACAGACATGTCCCCGAAAGTTTCATGCTTCCTTAATTCTGTGGATTATGCCTAAGAATAGCTTCTTCCTACGTGGCTGACTTGCTATGGTATTATATCTCCTCGTCTAGGATGCTTTTTCTAGTAGGTACCCTGGATGCCCAGGGCAGTGTCAGATGCTTCTCTTCTGGTTTAAAAGCACTTGGGAAAAACTTTGACACTAAACTGTATGTGTAATACACATATACACACAGTTCAAAAAGTGTGCAGAAAAATAGAATTAAAATATAAAACTTTCCATGAACTTTTGGTAGTACCCACACATATATGTCTGTCACACTAAATGCTACATCTTCATCTCTGTCTTTGGCTTTCTCAACTATTTTATTTAAGAATCCCTAAGAGCAGAGGAGTGATCTTTTGCCCAGAGAGGCTAAGGGAACAGCCCAAGCATAAAAATTCTCTGAAGTCTTTTGAAAAGCATGATCCTAAGACTAGGTGTCCAAATGGCTATGCTATTGTAAATGGTTCTTCTTTTGGAAAACATGACAGAGGAGAAATATTATGGATTTGGATTACCTATGGGGGGAATCAGTAAGTCTTAAACTCTCCCAGTCTTTCCTGACCCTCCGGGCTCACACACATTGCTCTAGTTCAGGTTCTTATCTCTCAGTTCAGATCTTACAAAGGCATACTTGGTACACCTGCTTCATGTCTCTTCCACGTTAGTTCTTCAATCTCAAATACAAATCATATTTTTGCTGTTTCAGTATCTTCAATGGCCTTCAACTGCTTAGGTAATCTCATTAGCTTGGCATCAAACATACCTTTTCTAAGTGTCTTCTTCACATTCCAAGCCTCAAACACTTACACTTTACACTAAAGGGATTGTAAATCACTTCACAAATTAGGTTTTCCTACCTCTTCTCCTTTGCTCAAGTTGTTTAGTAAAATTGGATTGCCCTTGTTGTCCTCTTCTAAAATAATACATGTTAGCCTTCAACAACCCTAATGAAATATAAAGTCTCCTTCATGGAATTTCCCTAACAGTCTAAGTCAGAAACATCTTTCAACTGTTATGCACTTTCTGCTTATCGCACATCCTATACCACTTAGTACAGTTCATCTCTTCTCCCAGATACTGAGAAAACAGGAACACATCTGAAATCATATTTTGGTATCTAGTAAAATAACAAGCATTCAAGAAATACTCATGGAACATAAAACCTTACATAAGGTCAAGAAGTTTAGAAAAAAACAAGGCAGCACTATTCCACTCTTAAAAGCACAGAATGCTTAGTTTTTTGTGACAGGTTATTTCCCACTGACCTCTAAGATGGTTTGCATCTGCTTTATATTTCAGTAAATTGCTACAAAATAGAGTAATGCTGCTTGATATCCATTGTTAGGTAAGAAGTATGTCCCTGTACGTTTGATTTCCAACTCCTATGGTGCTATTAATATACGTCTTCAACAAAGAATAACAGCTGACTTATCTCAGAATGAACTTCCTACTTTGTCTCAGCTGCAGTAATGTCGTATATGATTTGAACAAAACCTCATTCTATACAGTATTCTTCTCATTTAATACTCCCCCCGCACAATGTATTTCATCTACTCTTTGATCTTTAGATGGAAAAGGCAAACAAAAATAAGCTGACTTACCACCCAAGAGCCTCTCATCATGAAGTTCATGAGAACAGGAGCTCTGGTTATTGCCAAGGCAGACAAAGCTGTTAAACCAATACTTCCTGCCAAGTACATATAGGTAGAATGAATTCTATCCTTCACATACTGAGGCCAAATTCTGCAAGAAACATGACAAGGTTGATTTATAAAATTATGAATGTGAATTCTGATTGAAACGTTTACCAGCTGAGTGACCTTGGGATAAATCTCTCTACTGCACTAAATCTTATTCATTTAAAAAAACATGTAAGCACTTGACACATAAAAAGCAATATATTTTCTCTGTGCTTAAAGAAATATAACTGTGGTAAAAGATCTTTATTTAGGTTTGAATAAATATACGCCAAGGAAGCAAAAGAAACTCTATTTTTATTCACGTATATACAAAGATGAAGATTAGACACAAAACGTTCCAAAAATGACTAAAAATAAAGTTGAGAAGAAAACTGGAACTTTTGTTTCAATGCTGAAAATGTTTAGGAACAATTGACTTACACAGCCTTTTCAATAGCTCCAATTTCATTTGACATTCCCAAGCCATAGTAGCACAATGCTCCAAGACCAACAGCAGCCCCTCCAGCAACAAACCATCTTCCCATCTGATCAACTGCAGAACACAGGAGGAAATGCAGGTTAATTAATACAGATGCTCCTTGACTTATGCTGGGGCTACGTCCCAATAAACCAACGGTATGTTGAAAACATCAAGCTGAAAATGTGTTTATTACACCTAATCTACCAAACATCATACCTTAGCCTAGCCTACTTTAAATGCACTCAGAACACTTACATTAGCCTACAGACGGGCAAAAACATCTAACACAAAGCCTATTTTATAACAAAGTGTTGAATAGTTCACGTAACTTACTGGATCCAGCACTGAAAGTGAAAAACAGAATGGTTGCATGGGTATGGTTCCTACTGAATGTGTATCACTTTCACACACCATAAAGTTGAAAAACCATTAAGTTGAACCATTGTAAGTTAAGGACTATCTTTACTGTCATGTCTTGACTACACTGAAGTACTGGTTGTAAGGTCTTCACAATATTTACGAGGGGAAGCAAATCATATGCTGTATTTCTTCAAAACTGTCCTCATTAGTTTAAATGGATATATAGAAATGGCCTCAAAGTTAGGGGACCGATAGAAAAGGACAGCCCTGAAAAAAAGGTACAATAATTAGTTCAAAAAGGAAATTACCAAACTTAATTAACCTTCAACCTTACTTCAACAATATTTGAGGGGACAGTGTATCTGTAGATGTGAATACTTCTGTGATACACATTATTCTACAATTAAGAGACTGGGGTGTGTTCTCATGACATTCTTAGAAAGTAAAAAATGAGAAGGAAATGTCAGTCATACCACACTGGGTCTAAAGTGATACTAACAAAGGTGATGCTTTACCTGGGGTTAAGAAAAAAAAAGAACCAAAGAAAAAAATGTAATCAGTGTTTATGCAGCAGAATCAAGGGAGTGATCCTCTTTTTGAGTACTGAGAGACAATTTATCCACTCTAACTCGATGGAGGAATTCAGAAAGAGCACCTTACTCCTCTAGTCTGAATGTGTTCACTAAGAATGTTTCTATGCTGTCCCTACATAATTCATATGATGTGGTCTCTAGGATCAACATACTAATCAGAAAGAAATGACCTGAGGGATACCAATTAGGGCTCTTTTCCGTTATAATATACTGACATTTTATAAGATTGTTAAGGAGCAGTGGTATTCTTTGGTTAGCTTTGGGAAGATTAACAATCTAGTTTCTAGACTTGCAAAGCTGAAATCCAAACTGTGAACCAAACTGACTTCATTAAGCTACTGCACTCCTGAGGTGCCTTATATGGGCAGCTAGGCTTTTATTAACATCTGTGTTTTGGTGATTTATTCTTGACCTGAAACATACACAAATATTACATGCTTGAATGACAATCCTAAACAACTTCAAATGAACTTCCTCAACAGACTATACCTTTTAGACTGTGACATATTAACTAACAATCCTTTCATTAAAAAATGGATGGGCCAGCCCAGTGGCGCACTGGAGAGTGCGCCGCTTGGGAGTGCGGCGGCGCTCCCACCGAGGGTTCGGATCCCATGTGGAGACCGGTTCCCACTCGCTGGCTGAGCGCGGTGCGGGCGCAACACCGAGGGTTGCAATCCCGTTGCAGGTCCCCGGTACAGGCGCGACACCGAGGGTTGCGATCCCGTTACCAGTCAGTAAAAAAGACAAAAAGGAAAAAAAATGGTAATATGATTTGCACTGGAAGAAATAGGACTGGGAACCACTGAACTCAGTGCCAACTACCAATCTTTTGGGGGTCATCAGATCCCTGAGAAAAATAATGTAGCCTTTCTTTCCAGAGAACACATATATAGGCAAGTTTGCACATATTTTTAGGAGGCTACTCATGGACCACTTGAAACATACCCATGGACTCTAGGTTAAAAACTAAAGACTGCCACCTACTTTTAAATATTTTTTCCATCGATGGTTCCAATGCTGCCTCTTTGAGTTCTTGGCCAGTTCTCCCACGCCGGATCCCAATTCTTGTTTTGGTGGCATATTCCTGACACACATACAAACAAAGACACATATAACCCACACCAAAATAAAATGTTAATAATGGAGAATCTATCCCCACTAGAAAACTCTAGTTAAAGAAACCTGGTACTCTGTATATATGTAGCTTCATTATGAAAGTTTGTTGGCTGACCTAAAAAATTTAATGTACACCTTAACCTGTGTTTCACCTTTGAAATGATTCACAAATTCATTATACACTTCTTAGTTTAAATTTCAGAATGTTTCTTTTATAAATTAGATTTTATTTATATACCTAGAATTATTATATTCTAGACACTAAATACCAAAATGTAAATTTATTAACATTTTTAAAAAATGCACTTAATAAGTGGTAGCTATATTTTGTCTCAAGAAAGGTGTCCTTCCTTAACACAAAGGCAAGGATGATGACTACACCTCTGTTTTCACCCTTTTTCAACAGTGGAACAGTTAATTTTAGAGGGAAAAAGTTCTCTCCTTCAGTTTCTGTATATTCTCCTTATTTATCTCATTCTTCAAAACGTGTACTCCTTCTAATTTGAATGCTAGAGAAGTCTATTGAAAAAGAAAATGAGTTTCTTTCTAACCTGACATTTACTTTATCACTCTCTAAACAAGAGCTGAAATATCTTTAGTAACTTATTAATAAGCTATTGGCCAACTGGTAATATCCTTGGGTAATATCCCTAAAATTCTGACTATAGGCCCTATGATTTTTGTTGTATCATGTAACTTTCGATCACTCACAATTTACTATAAATTTTCTGAATGACAAATTCCAAGAGATGTAAGTAAAAGAAAAGTTAGCGGAGCTCTTTTTCTCTTTTCGTATGTGATAAGGAGGGAAAAGAATGATACAAAACTAAGAAAGAGCTGAATGGGGACATTATCAAGGCTGTCTCAGCAATCACTAGAGCAGAGCAGTAAGCTTCATACTCTAACAAAAAAAAGTTCCAGGGACACAAAACAAAGAAAGACGGACAATATAAAAACATTAAGATTATCTTTACCCTGCTGGGTGTTAAGAGCCATTGATTCTTTGTGATGGAATTCTTCACAACAGGGGAGGCCTTGGTGAAAGCTGGGTGGAAAACCCTGGAAGGTAGTGTCCGGAGACACACAAGCCTTGCGGCCAGCATAGTGGTGCACCAGGTTTATCAAGCAGATCTGAAATGCTAGTTAGAAAGACACAAAAAATAACCCATTAACCAATTAAGGTAAGGACAAAAAGGAGCCAGAGACAAGAAGGAACAAATTATCTTTTAGTAGAAAAAGATAGAATAAAGGCAACCTTTTAATTTTTAATGATGAATATTTTTCTTGTCCCTTGTAATTCAAGAAACCCATCCCACAGAAGCCAGTTTGGGTACTAATTTGAGCCATAAAATTAGGTCTAATTCCCAGTTTAACCAATAACAGGAGGTATGACTGCGAAAGTCACATGTAACAGAGTGGGCTTTAATATCTTAACATGATTATACGGTCTGTGATGGCTTTTTACAAGTTCTGTCTTAAGATTTATACTACTAGTCAACTGGAAAATTTAAAAGAATCTGTATAACTTCTGAGCAGAGAAAAAATGTCATCCAAGGAAGAGATGAATAACTCTTCAAGGTCAAGTATGACAAAGTTAAAAGACTTCAAAAGAAGCCAAGATATAAATTACAATTATCTATTCCACTATAATTATAAATCAAATATTACTTCCCTTCAGGATAAGATATAAAAATACTCAAAATAAGTTAACCTATTCTATTCAATTGTTAGAATGACATAAAGGACACCAATCTTTCAAAGTAAACTCAGTTACCAACCCAGTTTTACTCATGTTAGACTCCTTCAAGTGCTGTCCCCAAAAGAAAAGCATGCTAAAAAGTGGGTTCTCTTAGCTCTAGGCCTGATTATACCAGATCAGAGGTCAACCAGAAGTCAGCTGAATGTCTTTCTGTAATGCTGAGGTGACTATGACAGGTGAAAATGAGAAGACAAGTATAGGTCAACTTGGGCTAACAACCCACCTCTGCCAATGATCTGTAAAGAATCTTAGGCAAATGACTACCCTTCTGGGTCTCATTTTACATCCCATCAGTAACAAGAGAATTGGACTTGAAACAGTGTTCAGACTGCAGTGCTGACCCTTGGAGTATCTGCTTTGAAACTTGCCGAGATGGATCTTAAAATGTAGACTTCTGGGTTTCACTTCGCTCGTAATGATTCTACGCCTAGGAATGGGACCAGGAATGTGTTTTAACTAACACCCCCAAAGCTAGTAACTCTTACTTTAAAATATCTTTGTGTCCTTCCAGCTCTGCTGCTGAAACCGTGAAGGGTACACAATAAGGGGCACCTGTCTCTTGAGAAAATACTGCGCCCTTATCGCACTTTCATGCCGTTACATCATCTCAACCCATGGCTGTCCTGCACCTTCCTTCCTCCTTAGCCCAGACTGGGAATCCAGCTTCGAGTGGATAGAAGTGACCTGTGCGGGTGCTCGACCTCTGAGACTCACGTGTCTTAGCTGTAAAATGGACAAAATATTACCTGCCTTTACGTAAGAGCTTACGCGTCCATGAGCATTGGTGAGCTCGGGCTCCTGGTGCCCCGAGAAGGTTCACCCAGCGCACCAGACTGGGATAAGCACCCTGCAGCAAGCCTGCAGCACCCCCAGGGCAACGCGCACCTCTACAGCGCCCCCGCCCCGGCCCAGGTGCCGCTTTAGCTACCAGGGCGGCGGCGCTGCGGCAGATGACTCAGCACTTCGCAGCCCAGGGAGAGACCACCAGAGCGAGCCCTTGCCCGCCTACGCTTGACCCCGTGGCCGCCACCCCTCGCCTTGGTCACCCACAGGACGGCGACCCTGACGCGGTGCGCGGCCGTGACGCAGCCAGGAGCGCCGCCGCCTCCCGCCCGCCAGGAGTACCGGAATCCCGGGCGCTCGCGGATCCGGGGGAGAAGTACCTCGGTCCCCGGTCACCTCCACCGCCAAGTTCCCCTTCCGGGCGGCGAAACGCGCACGCGCCCACTTCCCCGGTCCCTCCCCTGCTTATTGCCTCTGCGCGCGCAGCCTCTCCTGCTCACTAAGTGACGCGACATCCGGAGAGGCGGTAAATCGTCTGATCAGCCAATCACGAGCAGGCCTTTGGCGGAAAGGCGGGCACACCGGAGGCGGGGTTCCGGGTTGGTGGGGCGGGGCCGATTGGAGATTGTGGCTGAAACGTCACAGTCAGCGTCCATTTTGGGTGTGGGCAGGGAAGCCCTCTCCGCCGTTTTATCTGTGGGCAGCGGTGCTCTGTTTTGCTATCTTCTCAACCTTTCAACTCGCAGCAGATGCAAAAATTATTTAAAAAATGGAAAGGGAGTAGTGTTGGAGTTAGAAATTATCCCGTCGTTCTGTGATTTTCTTATTGAAGGTCTCTGTGTCCCTTATTGTGAGATAAATACCGTGCCAAATGTGGCTGTTTCTGACTGGACCCAAACCGTTTCTTGAGTCTGACGCCAAACGTTACGTCGTGAAATCTAGAAAAGGTTTTTTGTGGATTTTTTTTCCTCCTTTTTTTTTATTGCCTTGTGACCTTGCCATGGCACACTTTTAAGTTTCAGGTCATATCTGTATGACAGGGCTCATAGAATTGGCTCTGCCACCTGCCCAGGGTGGTTCTGATGTTTTCGTTGCCTGTAATTTGTTACGTGAAAAGCCTTTCTCGGTTACAGAAGTGGTTAGTTATCTCTTCCACTCTTGTTCTATTACCTTTAAACTTGTATTTAGTGAAGGCTCACTTTGTACCAAGCTCTGTTTTAGGGATATATAGAAATGAAGGAAAAAAAATTGGGGGGGAAACAGTCATTACCTTAGGGTGTTTGCTTTGTGATAGAGACAAAATAGACTAATGTTGTTACTGGCAGACCAGGCTCGGCTTGCCCTGTCACAGTAAACAAATGACTGGCAAGTCCAGAAGTTGGTACAAGGATTGGAAGGTTTATTCAGATAACCAGCATCTAGGGTATGACCAGGCTAAAATCATCCTGCCTTCTGATGCCTGTTCTGGGGTTTATAAAGGGCAAGAGGCGGGGAAGATGAGGTAAGGGTCTTTGTTCTGAAAAAAAGGGAGGAGTCGGGGAGCAGCACATGGTCTGAGTCAGATGTCAGGGTCCAATGATGGATTGGGAACTTCAGGGTCACAGAGTCTGTGGTCAGCTTCAAGCCTTTGATGTTACCTTGGGGTTGGAGTCCTTATCTCCTAGGGATAGTTCAAGGATAATAACCTCAGTCAAACATCATAAAAGTACCTGACTTGGATTTCTAATTAACGTGGATATGGTTTTCCTTTAAGAGGGGGAGTTCATAATCAGCTAGGTTGCCTTTCTTCTCATACTTCCTCTTGTTTGCAGCTGATTAAAGTGGTAAGAAAAAATAAGAAACTTAGTTTCAGTCCTTAATCGTTGGTGTATAACCTCTGGAGTAAATCAACATAAGGAAGGGTGATTTCATCTCCCAGCAATCTCTCAATTCTTCTGCTAATCTCAAGGAATTGATGATTACCAGTTCCCAATTTAAGGGCTGACTAAAACATTCTATTTGGTCTTAGTTACATCAAAGATGGTTGTTTATCTGGCTAGCGTCCCTTTCAATGTTAGGTGGTGATAATTACTGTGAAGGAAAAGCAGGGTAAAACCCCAGAGGGGTGCTTTTTTTAGATAAGGTGGTTAACAACATGTAGAATTCAGGAATGTTTGTTATCTCCTAAGCAAGTGTTAGTTGTGATTGATAGTATTTGGTGATAAAATGTTGCTTTGCCTCTGACGGATTTGTCACCCCTTTTCCCCTGGGTGATGGAGCTGCCAAAGATTACTCAGAGCTTATCTCTTCTGAGCAGTGAGAAGCCCCGAAAAGGGGTTAATCTCCCAGAACCCTCAAGATAGAGTCATTCCTTCCATTTGGGAAATTAACCATGAATTGGGGTTCTCTTCCCACATTTATTCTCCAGACCAGGCAGTTACAGGAAGAGAACATAGGTGGTGGGGTTTTTTTCTAAGTACAGTTTAAGAAGTTAAACAATAGAAGCTGGTAACATTCAGTAAGAAAAGCAAAATGACATTCTGTAATGCAATTAAGTCGATCCACTAACAGAAGCTTGATCTTATGACAGAGACTATATAGCCTGGGGAAAATTTCCTGTCCTTTGCAAGGTCAATGTTTGAAACTGCAAGGCTTCGGAAAACCAGGCCCTGTGAAGTACATTTGTTTTATGCATACTTCACAATAAAACAGTTTGGCAGCAACAGAGTTCTTATCTGTTTATTCTGAAAATGGCAGGAAAACACTAAAATGTCACTGATGATATTGAACAGATCAAGCAAGATGCATCTAATCTTACTTTAGATCTTTACCCAATTTGATTAGCCAGCAAATAGGTTCTCTGTTTAGCTCTTTCAGTAATACCCTTTTTTCCTAGAGCTTCTGTTATTAGGCAAAGGGATTTACAATGCTGTCAAGCTAGAGACCACTCCAGTTGCCAGGTTACAGCAATTCATAACTAAAGCCAAAATGTTTCATTATTTATACTAAGTTTCCATTTGTGTTGTCACCAGACCCCTCACATGCAGACGACACAAGCTCAGTCCTCAGCAGCAGCTTACAGCAGCAGTACCAGCAGTAGCAGCAGCAGAGGCGGTGGCCTCTTGGGGCATCCCAGGGGGCTGGCAGCAACAGCCTCCAGCAGCAGTAGCAGCCTCCCTGTGACCACCCCCTGCCTGGGGGTGGAGGGCCATGTATTAGAGCCATTAGTCCTTTACACTTAAGTCATAACCCAGGACACCTGGGTGCACGTGTGCAGTTACATTAGACAATAACCAAGGACCACCTGGGTGCATGTGCATATTTACATCAAACACTTGGCAAGATTCTGAACATTTGAGGGGCCCTGACCATTTTCCTTCACTTTCCCTACAAACACAGTACCTGAATAAACAAAATATTTTTAAAGTCCAAGTGATTTGCTTCAAGATTCTTATTAATTAAAGCTTATTCTTTTCTTTGAAAGAAAAATTTGTGATTTCATATTTTCTCAAGTATGGGACTTCTGTTGTTTCCACAGGTGTCAAGTATTTTGAAGCAGGTGAGAAGCATGGTCACTTCATTGGGAAGACATGCTCTTGTGGCAATGTGGGCTGAGGAGAGGCTCCATTGAGTGGGAGACAAATTAGGAATTTATTGTAGTTGTTCAAGCAAAAGGTGATGAAGGCTGAAATTAAGATGAAAGACGGATAGAGGGGGCTTATGACAGATATACCGCTGAGGTGAAATTTACAGGATTTAATGACTGATTAAATATGGCTGATAAGGAGTAAGGACGAGGGAGGCACCCAGAGTGATCCCTCTGTGCTAAATTGAGTGAAATTGGGTGGAAAATTACACCATTAATTTAGGGATAGGGTAGAGGAAGAGATACAGATGTGGGGGAAGGAGATAAGTAAAACTCAGTGTGAAGTGTTACATTGTAAGTTCTCTACTCCTAAGGTCTTAGAGCATAGGAGAGATAAAAGAAAAAGACACGAATCATGAATACCAATGCTTTATATACACACTGTGATTTTTATTGTAGGCTGTTCACGGGTTCCTTTTTTCCCACCTGCTGGCTAAGCCGGAAGCACTGGGTTATGGTGGAGAAAAATCAGAGCCAAGAACAAAAGAAAAATATTTTACTATTTTTAGTTAAAGGCTCGTTCCCTGCCCCACTAGATTTTTTCCAGTAGGAGATATGGTGTGGGAGAGAGAGTTGGAAAGGAAGTTTGTGAGGGCTTTACTCTCTGCCTTCCTGGATGGTGTCTCCCAACCAAGGGAAGGTGCTCATTCCTGAAAGACTGGGGATGTTTCTCTAATGTAGGGACCAACTGGTACCTACTTCTCATGTGCTGTTTGCTAAGTGGCAGAAAACATAGCAGGTAGGAAGGGGTCAAGATCTTCCCTGCCTTGTTTTCCCTTGGATTTGAAGTTTGCTATGTCAATCCCTGAGACCTAGGATAAACCCAAGACTGTAGCTGTGAGCAGGTGCCTGCTTGTTTGCACCCTTTGAGATGCTCCCCAGTAGTGAGGGTGATGGTAGAAGTATGTGTGGGCGAGATGCCCACGTGGGCATGGACAGATCCATCAGTGTGCTACAGGACAGCAAGCATCTGACTCTGCTTGGGTGAGAGACCAAACTGCCAGCCTCAAAAGTTAAATCCTGTCCATCATGGAAGGAAAATGAAGCCACGGCTGAGAAGTGGGCTTCTCCCTCTGTTTCCTGCTGGAGGCGTCAGTCGCCAGCAGGTGCACTGACCAGGAGTTGGAGCAGAGGGACAGAGAGCGGGCCACACCCTTTCCCTCCTGTTTAATGTAAATGTTTCTAATCCAAGTGGGACTCAGATGAGGAGAAAGGGCTTCGAACTCCAATACGATACTGGGCATACAGGTCGGCTGCCTGCTCCCTTTCAAAAGCAAACCACTCAAAAGTCAAAAGTTGGTAAAAATGGCAGTCAGCTTTTATTCAGGAATACCAGTGACCTGAGGAGAGATGTTAGGCTAGCCCATCTCTCTGGTAAGCCTGAAGGAGGATGCTGGCTAAAGCCATCTCCCCAGTAAACCTGAAGAATGGCCAGGCTAAAGCCATCTCAAAGACTCAGATTTATTGAGGGTTTTTAAAGAGAGGGGGCTGAGGGAATGGAACATGGGACATAAAAAGCAGGAGGGAGGGGGACTTGCAAGGGGCCATGTGCAAAGTATCACCAGGACTCCAACCGGTTTCTGCTCCTGTCCTTGCTGTTATCTCATGGTCCTGCTGGACGGTGGAATCAGCGTGGCTTTACTGACGTCTTCCTTGGTTTCCCAGGGTCTGGGTAATATGTGCAAGTCTGCAGCTCCAGGCTGGCTGGAAAACAACTTTACATCATGTAAATAATGTCATCTCACCCCATAACCAAGGTTTAAAATATCAAATAACCATGGGAAAAGAGGGAACTTCGAAAAATGCATGCCAAGAAAAAAACTGTCTTTTTAAAATTTGCATACAGCCCATGCGGTTTTAGGTCCCAAAGTGGTGTCCGTCCTGCTCACTGCAACATAGCTATGTTCTTTGTGTTCCAGTTTATGACCGCGTTAGGACACCTCTATCTAACATGTGTTAGCCAATTATGTTATGACCAATGTCAGTCTAAAATGGTGGCACGTGGACAAGAAGAACACCCAAAATGGCTGTGGAAAGTTTCACATTTCTGAGAACCACAAAAGAGCCCCCTCCCCCCTCACCGCCACATCACCTTCCTGTGCACGTGATTTTCCCCACCTATAGGAAAGTCCCAGCTCAGCTTAAACTCTCGCTTGGTCCTCTCGTCCAATGACAATGAGACAGCTCAACCTCTTAGGATATATAAGGTGCTCCCTAGTTCTGCATGCGGCTGCTCCCGCTTTGAGAGGGTGGCCCATCCGCTCGCCCCTGAAGCCCTCCACTATACATTCTGGCTGAGTATCTGTCTCTTGGTATAGTTCTTTGTGACTCTGGATCATCCCTTTCAACACGTGTAAAACCAAATTATAGCCAAGATTATGAAATGGGTTAGGAATGGTTTATTACTGGGAAATCTCACAAAATCCTAGGGTAAAAGTACAGCTGGGTGTCATAAAGACTCAAGTCAAGAACTGGAAAGTCAGGAAACAAACATAATCTCTGTATCAGGATTTAATCAGGAAAGTCAAACTAAATTGTGGAATAAGGACTATATTATAGAAATTAGACCTGACATAACTGTGGGAGGATCTGAGGAAGTAAAGATCTGCTATGGATGAGAGAAAAGTCACTAGTCTTGGTGCTACTGAATGTGTCAGAGTTACAAGAAACCAGGCTTGATCAACTAATGGAGAACGATGGCAAAGGGGCCAGTGTAGAGGTCAGTGCCAGTGGCTCTGTGTGGCTGCTGCTTCTGTGAACTTGCAGGGAAGCAGCTGGTGGTGGGCCCTGGGTCCACGCTGGTCCTCAGAGTGGGCAGTCACGAACGTGAGTTGTTTGTGGACTGAGAACAGGTGAGGATAACTTGGAATCTACCAGTGCCTCCGAGGCTCTCCCTTACAGCCTTTAATCAATGATGATCATCATTAATTATGATCTATCTTAATCATCTACTCTGCCTTACTTCTGTCTCCCCAAGTCTCAACAAGTCTCTCTTGTAGCCAACCTCAACTCCCTAACCTTTCAGGGAGGAAATGTTGGGAAACGTTTTTCCAGTTTAGTTAAGTTGACACAGTGCAGAATTATCATCCTTCCTCAGCTTCCTGGTGCAAAATGGTTTTGTGTTCACTTTTCAGAGTGTCTGCTTCATTTGTTTCTTTTTCTGCAGGTGTCTTTCTGCACTTTAAGGTGTATGTAGCTGAAACTCTAAACCACCTGAAGGCTGTCTTGGCTCCAATAACCAATAACATAAGAATTGTACCATTAAGTATAACTCCAAATTCCAGGGAGAAAGAATCCAACTGGGTCACATTGGATCAAGGGTCCACCTCTGATCCAGACAGCTACAGCAGGGGTGGGAGTCAAGTGGGCAGTAGGGCTAGCCCCTCCTATTTGTCAGTTCCTAGAAAAGGAGGCGTGGGCTGAGCAGGCACAATAAAATGTGTTTTCCATACTGAGAGACTAGATACTCTCTCCTATTGAAATATGGCAAAGGAACTTTTTGTTATACTTGAAAAAAGATATTGCTTAGGAGGTTTATGATAGCTGCCTTCCATGTTTAAAGAGAAGTAGAAACTTCTATATGGTTGCAAATAATTACTTAACTGATGGAAATGCCTCAAATCCTGGTTCTAGCACCTACTAGATATATCTGTCAGTGTCCTGTATGGCACACTTGAAAGGGATAAATAATAGAAGAGATTTTTAATGAAGTTACTGTTTATTATCACGTGGGATGGGTTAAAGGAATCAAAACGGGATGGTCACATTTCTGAGCTGGCTGAGATGGTGTGGGGAAAATAGAATCATTTAGTCAGGCTCCCTTGGCTCAGGTCTGGCTGGGGGGTCGAGCAGCACACTTCTTGTAAACAAGTTGTGTGGGTGGAGTTAGGGTGCATGTGCACCCATGTATCTTTCTAGTTAATTGCTTTTGTGTGTTCTGCAGTTTTGTGAAGCAGGCTGGTGGCAGAGAGCTCGGGTCTAACAAAACAGCATGTTTACTCTGCTGGCAGCTGCTCAGTTTCAGTTTTTCTTTGGACCTTTGCTGGTAGCAGTTGAGTTTCTGAGTTTCTCTTTGTACTGCCCAGCTCTTAGACACGTGTGTGCTGAATAAAGACTATTCTTTCTTCAACCAAGGCTCCAAGGACTGTTTTGTCCAGTTACCTAACTCATAGAACTGCGTGTGAAGGGTTTGTGAATGGGCTCAAGGGATCTGTGAGCTCCAGACCCTAGCCCTAGCTCTACAGATGGAGTAAGATCACTGCAGCCTATTTCTCCTACTGACTACAGCTAAAAATCCTGGACAACA
This sequence comes from Galeopterus variegatus, assembly GCF_000696425.1. NCBI lineage: Eukaryota > Metazoa > Chordata > Mammalia > Dermoptera > Cynocephalidae > Galeopterus > Galeopterus variegatus. Next base: position 24,261 of record NW_007735401.1, on the reverse strand, counting down.
TATAAAAAGCTACTACCTTTAATTTGCATTTCCCTGATGACTAGTGATGTTGAGCATTTTTTCATGTATCTGTTGGCCAATGTCTTCCTTTGAAAAACGTCTATTCAGCTCCTTTACCCATTTTTTGATTGGGTTATTTGTTGTTTTTTTACTGTATAATTGTTTGAGTTCTATGTATATTCTGGATATTAATCCCTTGTTGGGTGCATAGTTAGCAAAAATTTTCTCCTACTCTCTAGGTTGTTGTTTCACTGTCTTGTTTCCTTTGCTGTGCAGAAGGTTTTTAGCTTGATATAGTCCCATTTGTTTATTTTTTCTTTGGCTGCTTGTGCTTTCAAGCTCATGTTCATAAAGCCTGTGCCCAGACCTAGTTGCTGAAGTGTTTCACTCATATTTTCCCTTAGTAATTTTACAGTTTCAGGTCTTATACTTAAGTCTTTAATCCATTTTGAGTTGATTTTAGTGTATGGTGAGAGATGCATATCTAGTTTCATTCTTCTGCATATGGATATCCAGTTTTCCCAGCACCACTTGTTGAAGAGGCAGTCTTTTCCCCAATGTAGATTTTTGTTGTGTTTGTCCAATATCAGATGGATGTAAGCCTGAGGGGTGATATCTGGGTTCTCAATTCTACTCCACTGGCTTAAATGTCTATTTTTATACCAGTACCATGCTGTTTTGGTTCCGATAGCTTTGTAACATAATTTGAAGTCAGGTAGTGTTGTGCCTCCTGCTTTATTTTTTTTGGCTCAGGATTGCTTTGGCTATTCAGGATCTTTTGCTTTTCCATATGAAAGGTAAGATTGTTTTTTCCATTTC
>NW_007735401.1:7458-22764 GCF_000696425.1 Galeopterus variegatus | reverse complement strand
AGTTTGATATAGTCCTATTTGTTTGTTTTTTCTTTTGCTGCTTGTGCTTTTGGGCTCATGTTCATAAAGCCTGTGCCCAGACCTAACTGCTGAAGTGTTTCACCTGTATTTTCCCTTAGTAATTTTACAGTTTCAGGTCTTATACCTAAGTATTTAATCCATTTTGAGTTGATTTAGTGTATGCTGAAAGATGCATATCTAGTTTCATTCTTCTGCATATGGATATCCAGTTTTCCCAGCACCACTTGTTGAAGAGGCAGTCTTTTCTCCAATGTAGATTTTTGTTGCCTTTGTCCGATATCAGATGGCTGTAAGCCTGAGGGGTGATTTCTGGGTTCTCAATTCTACTCCACTGGTCTGAATGTCTATTTTTATACGAGTACTGTGCTTTTCTGGTTACAATGGCTTTGTAGGATAATTTGAAGTCAGGTTGTGTTATGCCTCCAGCTTTATTTTTTTTTGCTCAGGATTTCTTTGGCTATTCGGGGTCATTTGTTTTTCCATATAAAGGTAAGATTGTTCTTTCCATTTCTGTGAAGAATGCCATTGGTATTTTGATGGGGATTGCATTGAAATTACATTGAGATACCACCTTATGCCAGTTAGACTGGCTATAATAAAAAAAGATGGTGAATAACAAATGCTGATGAGGGTGTGGAGAGAAGGGAACACTCCTACACTGTTAGTGGGAATGTAAATTAGTACAGCCACTATGGAAAAGAGTATGGAGGTTTCTCAAACAACTACAGATAGATCTTCCATATGATCCAGCAATCCCTCTTCTGGATATATACTCAGAAGAATGGAAATCATGTCAAAAGGATACTTGCACTCTCATGTTCATTGCAGCTCTGTTTACAATAGCCAAGATATGGAACCAACCTAAATGTCCATTGATGGATGATTGGGTAAGGAAACTGTGGTATATATATATACCATGGAATACTACTCTTCAATAAAAAAGAATGAAATACTCCCATTTGCAACAACATGGATGAACCTGGAGAAATTTACATTGAGTGAAATAAGCAAAGTACAGAGGGATAAATACTGCATGTGCTCATTCATAAGTGGGAGCTAAGAGAGAAAGAAGGAAGGAAAGAAAGACCACAGTAGTGCATTGGTCTTGCAAAGGGAGAGAACATTCCTTGGGCTACAAAGTGGAGTGGTGGGGAAGGGGGAGGGGGAGGGAGGTTGGGGATAATTGAGCGGGGGGCATGGGGTACAAATGCAATTTGTGGTAATGGGTATACAGCCAGTGTGAATCTGGCCCTCACATCATGGGCACTAGGGGTGACAATTAGTTTTGTATCTCATGAATATTCGTAATAAAAAAAAAAGCAACTACCTGAGGAATCTGTAAAGTAAACAACAGCAGGTAGATTGGGAAGAAGAATCAAAATTGAATAATGACTATAAAGGGGGGGAGTTTTGTGGATATTTTTCTTCTTTGCTCTCCTGGCTAGGTCCCACACATTGCTGAACTGCACAGCAAGCACTCATAGAGAAATGCCCCTCTTCCTGGCTAGAGGCAAGAAAAAAGTGATCTCAGTGAGCTGGAGAGAATGGGGGAATCCCCACATTTTTTCTTTCTTTTCCTTTTTCTTTTTTCCCAGTACTTCCCTGAGAACAGCACAACTTTTCAGTGACAGGATCCTCAGGAATTTAGGCTAAATAAAAACATTCTCTAATAAAGGGATGCTAAAAGAACTTATTGCCAAAGATCTGCTCTAAAAGAAATGCTAAAGAAATTTCTTCAGGGTGATGGGAAATAATACCAGAGAGAAACTTGGAATTTCAGGAATTAAGGAAGAACAACAGAAATGGTAAATAACTTTGCAGATAAAATAGACTTTTTCTCCTCTTAAGGTCTTTACAGTACAGATGAGTGTTAGAAGCAAAACTTTGAACACAATATGATAGGATTTTTAATGTATGTAGATGTAATATATATGACAGCCCTAACATAAAGTGGTGGGTGTGGGGGTGGGGAACCAAGAAGCCTATATTGTGGCATGGCTTTATAATTTTATTTGAAGTCATAAAATGTTAAATCTAGGTAGATTATGAAAGTTAGGTAAATATATATCGTAATTTCTAGAGCAACCCTCCCCAACAAGGAAATATAGCCAAAGGATCAATAAATAAATTAATATGGAATACTAAAATATTGTCAGATATTCTTTAAAAAGGCAGGGAGGGCTGGCTGTTTAGTTCACTTGGCTAGATCATGGTGCTGATAACACCAAGGTCAAGGGCTCAGATCCCCATATCAGAAAGTTGCCCAAACAAAACAAAGGCAGGGAAGGGGGAGCAGAGAAACAAAAAACAGAGGGAGCAAACAGGGAGCAAAGAAGAAAATGATAGACCTAATTCCAATCCTATCAATAATTACACTGGATGTAAATTGTCTAAGTACACTAATTACAGACAGATTTTCAGATCGGATTGAAGAAAAAGAAGACCCAGCTCTATGACATCTAGAAGGAACCCACTTTAAATATAATAATGTGGGTAGATTAAACATAAAATGATGGAAAAAGCAATATTGTGCAAATACTAATGAAAGGAAACCTGAAGTAACCATATTAGCTTTAGACAAAGTAGACTTCAGAACAGGAAAAGTTACCAGGAATAAAAAGGGATATCGCATAATGATAAAAGGTTAAATTTATCAAAAAGGCATAATAGTCCTAAATATGTAGGTTCAAAATACATGAAGCAGAATCTGCTAGAACAGAAAGGCAAAATAGACAAATACAGTTATACTTGGAGACATCAACTTTTCTCTTTCAGTCAATGATAGAACAAATATATAGAAAGTCAAAGACATAGGAGACCTGAACAACGCTAAAAATAATCTGATCTAATCGATACTTATAGAACACTCTCATCCCAAAATAGAATGTACATTCTTCCCAAGTGCACATGGAAGATTCAGCAAGACAGACCATATTCTGGACCATAAAACATACCATAACAAATTTAAGTGAGTTGAAATAATACAATGTATATTCTGTGACCATGATGGAATAAAACAAAGAATCAGTAACAGAAGGGTATCTGGAAAATATTCAAATATTTGAAAATTAAAAAACACATTTCTATATAACCCATGGATCAAATAAGAATTCTCAAGAAAATACAGAAAACATTTTAACAGAATAAAAATAAAACATATAAAATTTGTGTGTTGCAGCTAAAGCAATACTTACAGAGTGATTTACAGCAGCAAGTGCTAATATTAGAAAAGAAAGGTCCCAAATCTATAAACTGAGCTTCCACCTGAAGAAACTAGAAAAAGAAGAGCAAATTAAGCCAAAGAAATCAGAAAGATGGAAATTATATAGAGCAGAAATCAATAAAATTGAAAGCAGAAAACAGAGAAATCAATGAAATCAAAAGCTAATTCTTTAAAAATATCCATAAAATTGATACACCACTATCTAGACTGGCCAAGAAAAAAGAATAGATACAAACTATCAATATCAGGAATAAAAAAGGGGGTATTGCCGATGTTATAAGGATAAAAAGGGAATTCCACAAATAACACCATACCCCCAAATTCAACTATTAGATGAAATAGACCAATTCTCTGGAAGACAAAAACTATCAAAACTAACTCCAGAAGAAAGATAAAGAAGAAAAAAGTCGATAAAATAGTTCTATATTACAAGAGAAATTGAATCTTAGTTGAAAACCTTTCAGCCAATAAATCCCTAAACCCAGACAGTTTGGTGACTTCCCCCAAACATTTAAGAAAAAAATAAAGACAAGGGTATCTGTATACTTCTCAATTGATTTTATGAGATTATAATTACTCACAGAAAGCAAATCCAAACAAAGGTGTTTCAAGAAAATAATTATATCATGTTCTCTCATGCAATGTAAAAACAGACAGTCATTACAAGAAAGAAAACTAGACCAACACTCTTCATGAGCATAGACACATTCTCCACAAAATATTAGGAATTCAAGTCCAGCAAACGAAAAAGGGATTATGCATCCTGACCAGATGGGACTTATCCTGAAAATGAAAGGCTGTCTCAGTGTTAAAAAATAACCATTGTACTTCATAATATTAACAGACTAAAGGAAAAAAGACGCCCAATCAATAGATTCACCAAAAACATTTTACAAAATTTAACATCCATTTACCATAAAAAAATTTCAGCAGAATAAGAACAGAAGGAAAAATCCTTAACATCAAAAATGGCAACTACAGAAAACCTAAAGCTATTATCATACCTGATGGTAATTGATTGAATGTTTTCTCCTAAGACTGGGTACAAAGTAAGAATTTCCACTCTCATCACTCTTGCTCCACATTACACCGGAAGTTCTAGCCACTAAAATAAGACATGAAAAAGAAATAGAATACATACTGATTAGAAAGGAAAAAGTAGTACTGTCTTTTTTCACAAACAACATGATTATCTATGGAAAAATCCCAAGGAATCTATAAAAAAAATCCTAGAACTATATTAGTGAGTTTGACGAAGTCACATGATACATGGTCACAATGCACATATATCAATCATATTTTTCTATGCTTGCAATAAACAACTGGAAGTCACAATTAGAAAGCAGTATTATTTATAATAGCACAAAAATACTTGGGTATAAATCCAACAAAATAAATGCAGATTATGTGCACTGAAAACTACAAAACACTGATGAAATAAATCAAAGAAGTCCTAAATAAATTTGTTATATCACATGTTAATGGATTGGAAGGCCAAACATAGTAAATATGCTTATTCTCCCTGTATCGATTCTTAGATACAACACTCTTGCACTGAAAAATATCAGCAGGAAATTTTTAGGTATTGACATGTTGATTCTAATACTTGTATGTATGGAAATAAAAATGAATTATAGTAGTAAAAAATGTTCTGAAGAAAAACAAAGTTTGAGAACTCACACTACTTGAGTTCAATACATACCATAAAGCTACAGTAATCAAGGCAGTGTTGTGTCGATGAAAGGACAGGCAAATAAATCAATAAAATATAGATAGTCTAGAACTAGACCTGTACAAATATGGACAATCGTTGATGCTGAAAGAAACACTGATATCAGAGAAAGCCAATCCGTAACTAGAATACGTATTCAGTCTCTTGAGGACAAATGGCTGCCCCCTTTGTAATAGAAAGTGTGCACGAAATTACCTTGCTGGTACATAGATGGCTGGCTAGTCCCTGAGGAGTGGTTCAGAATTTTTCCCTGCTGTTGGAAAACTGGACACCCAACAATAGCAGTGAAATCAGCTTTGATGAGAAAAAGTCCATACTGTTGAGTCTGTGCAGAGCTTCTTTTTTTTTTTTTTGATTATATGATCACTCGTCATGGACCCATTAGGCAAGGAATGAGGTTGCTTAGAAAGAAGCTAAATGACATCCGTAGGATGGGTGTGAAGGGAAGAGTTAACCCAGAAGACCTGAGTTGTTTAAATCTTGTGCATTCCCAAAAGATCCCACTTGTATGACTAGCCCTTGGCTGGCTCCTTGTAACTTAGTTCTTTGAATGTTTTCTATGCTATTGATAGGAGTTTTGTGTATGCTGAGAGCCTTGAACCACACCGTACCAGCTCATCTAGACAGTTTATGCAAACAATGTGGTTTGTAATAAGCATCTGCTTTCCTTCTGGGGCTCTGAAATTTCGTTAAGTGCAGTCAAACACGTAGACACATAGTACCTATAAAAACCCCAATGAAAACCCGTCTCAGGCTCAAGTGATTTTCCATGGCAGAAGAAACTCTCATATTGCTGCAGTTCATTGCTGGGGGATTAAGTGCATCTGGTATGACTCTATTGGGAAAGAACTCCTTGAAGCTCATACCTGGTATCTTCTAGGCTCCACCTGATATGTGTTTTTTTAAATCGATCCTAATTTATATCTTTTTGCCATAATAAAGTGTACCTGTGAATATAATGACTTCTGAGTGCTGTGAGTCCTTCCAGTGAATCATCAAATCTGGGGTTCATCTTGAGGACCACTGATACCATGGGACATCACATAACCTGACTGGGAGAGTCTTCTACAGTGGAATCCTGCTGGTGGGCATTTGCATGGTACACAAATATGTCCATGTTCCGGGCCAATTCTGACAAGTATTCTTAAAGTGTGGTCCCAGGCCCTAGTGCCAGCAGCACTGGCATCACCCATGAGCTTATTAGAAATGCAAATTCAAGGGCCCTCCTCAGCCTAGTGGATCAAAACCTCTAGGTGTGGGGCCCATGAAACTGTTTTAACCAGATCTCCTGGTGAGATCCAGCATCTTATACATGCTAGAATTTTTAAATCACAGTATACTAGAGAAATTTTGGCATTGACCTATGACTCATAGACTATAGGACATTGCTGAGTCCAAACTTTAATTAAACAAATATAAAACTGTTAAAGATACCCCCACATGTTTATACCAACACATTTAAATCCCGAATTCTAGGTGAATGCATTCATTTTGATAATACATTTTTACATTTTTATATTTTTTATTTTATTTAATTTTGGGGGCAGCTGAATAAAGGAGGAATCAAGCCATACACTTTATTTTCTGTGTTCAGAACACTCTTAGAATCCACTCCCACACATGCTAACCAGACCCCTGCTGATACCAACTACTGAGAACCTGTCTTAGTCCATTTCTTTTGCTTGTAACAAAATACTTGGAACTAGGTGATTTGTAAAGAAAACAAAACTTGTTGCTGACAGTTTCTGAGGCTGGGAAGTCCAAAGTCCAGGGAACACCTATGGTGAGGGTCTTGATGGTGGCAACCATGACCCAGGGGTGTCACCTGGCATAAAATGGCAGAGCAGAGAGATCAAGAGCTCCTCATGCACTCTGATAACACCAAGGTCTTTTTAAGCCCTCAGAACCATGCCTATGACCACCGTTTTTAATCCACTCACTAGGCATGGTCCTCAGAATCTAATCTCCTCTTCAAGGCCCCACTTTTCAATTACCATGATAGGATTTCCCACCCTCTGTAGGGAAAGTGAAGATAAATGGTCAGAGTCCCTCGGGGGTTTGGAGACTTGCTGAGCATTTGATGTAAACATGCACTTGCACCCAGGTGTTCCTTGGTTACTGTCTAATGTAATGGCGCATGTGCACCCAGGTGTTCACGGGTTTTCTGATTCAAACCCAGGTGTCCTGGGTTATGTACTTAAGTATAAAGGATGAGTGGTTCTGATCCACGGGGCCCCCCACCTCCGGGGGGGGGGTGCACAGGAAGGCCACTACTGATGCTGGAGGCTGTTGCTGCCAGGGTTCCCCAGGACCCTCTGGAAGGGCACCACTGTTGCTGCTGAGGAAGCTGAGACTGAGCTCATGTCATCTGCCAATGGCTCCTGGGATCTTTCCCAGTTACCTAGCTCGTGGCCTGCGTGTGAGGGGTCTGGTGACCCAGCCTGACATGAGGGGTCTGTGACCCAGCCTGACATGAGGGGCATCCTGCCGACAATAGCCCTAACCCCTAGCTTTAGCCTTAGCAAGACACCCTCTGAACACCGTGACAGTGGGAGTCAAGTTTTAGGGGGATACTCAATCCACGGCAGATACTATGACTCTTTTGGTATATGTCTTTCCAGAAGTGATCTTTGTATCTCTATGTCTGGGCTATGCTGAAATATAACTCTTGTTTTAAGCCTGGAGGTAATGAGGGGTGGCATGAGGGATGAAATTCTGCATCTCTTTGTGAGGCAAAAATTCCAGATGTAGTCATTAACTTTTTTTTTTTTTTAATGGAGCAAAGGCTGGTTTTCTTAGATGGGGGCTAGGTGTGTGTGTGTGTCTACTGCTGCTAGCAAAGAAGATCAAAAAGCACTTGGGGTTCAAAATTCTCAGCCTCATCATTTCTGCCCAAATGTCCCCTCACCATTTTCTCTGCAGCAATGTCCTTACCTTAGCACGAGAGACTTGGCAGGCTTTCCCATTTAATTCATGCTGCAACTTCATAACCCTTCCAATCAGTCCCTGAGTTTGATCTTCAACTACATCTGCCTTGTGATTATAGAAGATAGGAGATTTCTGTTATAGAGGCCTTTTGATTTACACCCCTTACTTGAGTTTGGATTTCAAAGTTTGTGTCCTCTTCTCTGTATAACTTTGTAGGATAGTCAGAAATAGCAAACTGATCTAACAATATTTGTAATGACCTCTGTTGCATTAACAGATAGGTGCCACATTTTTGCCTTAGGAGCTGGATGCCACAATTATCTCCTAACTCCTTTCTCTAGACACATACTCTGTCCCTTCTCACTACCAGTAATAATTTGAGTAATTGTGATGACACCACATGTCTGGAAAAGAGGTTATCTGTGTTTGTATCAAATATGTAAGCCATTTTAGAATCCTGTTTTGAGGGTCTGTCTCCTGGGTGCTACTTATCATATTAGCATCCAGTAGGAAACAGATGGCACATCAAAAAGAGACAATTGAAGAGGGTGTAATGAAGTCACTATTGTCAAAAGTGTTTGCTGGGATAAAAGAAACAACAGGGGACAGTAAAGCACCCTGGAATTAGCAGCAGCAGGATGCTGTCACCATGCTGGGCCTGGAGGAACAAAAGGAGGGAATGATTAGTGGATCCTGGCAGGGGTTGCAGGTGTAGGAGAGGAATCACCAAACAGGATCTGTGGCTACCATTAAGCCACGGCCTGGCAGGATGGGAGCCAGGGGGATAAATATCCCAACCTCATATCCTCTGATCACCTGCCCCTGCCTCCCAATGTCTGAACCCAACTCCAAGCCAGAAGGAGCTGAGATAATACAGTCCCTAGAGGTCAGCCTTCGTGGGTCAGGCCCAGGGCAGGGTGGAAGTGCGCAGAGCAGATCTCAAGTTTCTCATCTGCTGTGAACTGAATTGTGCCTCCCCCCATTCATATGTTGAAGTCCTAAGCCCCAATGTGACTGAATCTGGAGATGGGGCCTCTAAGAATGTAATTAAGGTTAACCAAAGTCATAAGGATAGGGCCTGATGCAATAGAACTGGTGTCACGATAAGAAGAGGAAGAGATACCAGATCTCTCTCTCTCTCTGCCACGTGAGGACGCAGTGAGAATTTGGCTACCTCCAAGCCAGGAAGAGAGCCCTCCCCAGAACGTCGCCCTGCTGGTACCTTGATCTTGAACTTCTAGCTTCCAGAGTTTGGGCTTGTAGCTTTCAGAACTGTGAGAAGATGAATTTCTGTTTAAGCCACCCAGTCTGTGGTATTTTATTACAGAAGCCTGAACAAACTAATATATTATCTACAAAATGAAGATTGTAATTAGTGTCTCTTGGGGTTCCTCATAGGATTACATAAAACAGAATTTCTGAGCAAAGTGGATGCATGATAATTAATAACTCTTTATTACTTCTATTATTGGTGTTAAGAGTTAAACAATGGGAGTCACATTTTATGATATTTCATTACCACTCTCTATCTTGGTAGTTTTTTTTAACTTTAATTTTAAGTTTTTTTAGCTTCAATTATCTTTCTTGAGGTAAGCCAAATAGGCCTTCATCCATTATATAGACTATGAGGTTTAGACCTTTTTACATTCTATTTATAATCTGCTCTTGTTAATGTCTCACTTTTTTCTTCCTTCCTCTCTATCACGTTGGATTACTGTCTCATTTTAGCAGTTTGTAATGTCTTTTTTTTTTTTGGTTTATAACAGATGGTTCTGAGCTCGTTACTCTATAAATATAGACCTTATTATTTCTTTTTAGTGAATTACTTTGTATCAGTTCCTGATGAAGCTCACCTGCCACGTTTCAAAATGTTCTTGTCAAGCAGCAGACCCAACACTATTTTCATCTTTCTCTTCTGTGTTTTACATCTTGCCTTGCTTGTCTTTTTAGTACTTAAGTGCTTATGGGCAGAAAGCAGTCATTTTATATCATTTCATATGTCAGTTTTAAGAATCAAACACACTGATAGTTTGGAAAGAAAAACGAAAATCTTTTCAGGTAAAAAACATCATATTTTAGCACCTGCCTTATTTAGATTTACTGGGATGGTGGGTGTGCTTGTCACTGTCATCCAGGCACTTTGCTTCCAGGTTACAAGATGAGAAATGCAAAAGTGGAATTGCATGGATCTTTCAAAAGTGGATAATAGTCATAATGGTGAAAGAGTCTGTTAGCTGATATATTACACCATTTTAGCAATAATAAAGAAGTAGTCAAAAGAATAGTTTAATAATAGCTACAGATGACAGAGTTCTGCCAAGGGCAGACGTCACGTGTATGCTGCTCCTTTTACATTCAGTATAGTGCACACTCTGCTAAGACGTCTCTGAGGCTTGCCCTTCTCCTCGTTGCCCAGCTCTACAAGAATTAAATAGCTTTACTGGATTTAACCAAGGATTTAATCCAGGGATTTACCAGGTGAGTGTGTAGATGGGTAAAAAAGGCAAACAAATTAAGAATTTTCTAGGGAGTGGTTGCAATCATGAGCCATAGGGTCTAAGGGCCGGCCTGTGGCTCACTCGGTAGAGTGTGGTGCTGATAACACCAAGGCCCCGGGTTCGGATCCCATATAGGGATGGCCGGTTCGCTCACTGGCTGAGCGTGGTGATGACATAGGGTCTAGGCTAGGTAAGGATGAGGGTGAAAAAGTAGAAAGTGAAAAACTGGTGTATTGAATGGATTGGAAGTTTTTGAGTTTGTATAATTGATAAAGGCGGTAATTTCAATGTAATGAGATTGTAGTAAAAAAAAACCCGAATGTTTGAAATGCACATTTTGGAGGAAGTGTGGTTATTGGTAAGGAGAAGGTCATGAGTATGACCATGGGGTGGGTGGCTGAGGCATGGTAGGAAAAAAAAGATACTTATAGATGACAAGCAGCTGAAAGGTCTAGGTGTAGAATGGATCTTCCAATGGATGCTAAAGCAGAGAATTATGACATGACCAGGAGTGGAAGGAAAGGCAGGTGTGACAGGCACGGTCACGGCCCCATGAAGATATACACATTGTAATCCCCACGTATCAGTCCATCTTCCATCACTTATAACAGAATACCTGCAACTGGGTAACTTATCAGAAAATTAAATTTATTTCTCACAATTTTGGAGGCTGGGAAGTTCAAGGTTGAGGTGCACATCTGGTGAGGGACTTCTAATGGGTAGGGACTCTCTGTAGAGTCCCACGGCAACACAGGGTACCACATGGACATGGCTGAGCAAGACAGCATCTCCACATGATTTCTTCCTCTCCTTATAAAGCCACCAGTCTATTCTCTGATAACCCATTAAATCATGAGACCATTAGCCCCTGAATGGATTAATCCATTCCTAAGGGAATAGTCCTAATGATCCAATCACCTCTTAAAGCCCCTACCTTTCAAATACTATATTGGGGATTAAGTTCCAACATGAGCTTTGGAGGACACAAACATTCAAACCATAACACCCAAAACCTGTAAATATGTTACCTTAAACGGCAAAAAGTAACACATATAATTTTGCACATATGATTAAGTTAAGATTGTTCAGATGGGGAGTTTATCCTGGATTATCTGGAAGAGGGAAGGGCAATTTAGTAATAAGCATCCTTATAGGGATGAGGCAATAGGGTTAGAGTCAGAGGAAATGTGACAGTGGAGGCAGGGGCTGGAGGGACGTGGGGTCATGGGCAGCTTCTAGAGGCTAGAAAAGGCACAGAAATGGTCATGCCTCTGGAAGAAACACAACCTGCTGAAGCCATTTTAGACTTTAGAACTGCAAGGTAATGCGTTTATATTATTTTAAGCCAATAGGTTGTGGTAATTTGTCACAGCAGCAATGTAGCAGATACCAGAATCATCACGTAGGGAGAGTGGTGGCAGTGGGAGTGGGGTGGGTGGTGGATGGCAGAACTCAGGAGGCAGTGACTGATGCATGCACTTACATGTTACTGGGGTCTTAGAAGGAGGAAGGAATTTTATAGGTGATAGACTGTGAGTTTCAGGGATCATGAAGGAAGACTTGAGAAGGGTGGGAAATTGGTCATATTAGGGTAAATCCAGATCACTATAGGAATATGCTAAGGAAGAACCTGGAAAGTTTGGGTTTTTGGTGGTATCTGCATAAATTAGAAAAAGAGGGGAGAGTCCTGAGGGTCTTTTCGCTCCAGGTAGTTTCACTTATTTATTAAACACATGCTTATTAAACACCTGCTATGAGGAGGCTCTGCTATGACTATGAGTGGCTTAGTGGCCAAAGAGTAAGCAAGTGCATCCTCCTAGGGACCATTCTCTTGAACACCAGGAACTGAGTTGCTCCAAAAGCTTCCTTTCTCTGTTCTGGAGGCATCCAGTGGTGTTGTTGAAGTGAGCAAGACTGAGGCCATGTTAGGACCTAAAACCACCTGAGCTGTGGGGGTGGGGAGGGGACTGGGGGGATTTTAAAAAGGACAGTTTTTTTCCTTCACTTTTTCTTCCCACCCCCTGACCTTCTTATCTTGCTTGCTAAATAGGAAAACAAGGCTGAAAAGCTAATCAGTATTTTGTAAAGCTAACAGTTCTTTCTCTGAGACTTGTAGAGTTTTGAGAAGTGATCAAGGCCAAATGGCTGGAAGCTGACCTTGGACACCAGCCAAGTCAACCAGAGCTCTGAGAAGCAAAACTACACAAAAGGCCAGTAAAGATGATTCTACTTTGGAGCAAATCAAAATCTTGCAGTGTCCTGAGATAACAACAGCACAGATGAGAAGAGAAACCAGAGGAGGCCTTGGTGAGACCTTGTACCTGACCCATAGACACGGACCCCTCCTAGCTCATGTCTCCTCTCTCCTGCTTTTCACTTCCCATGTTCCGTTCCCCCATCCCCCTCTTTAAAAACCCCTCAGTAAACCTGAGTCTTTGAGATGGTTTTAGCCAGGACATTCTCCTGCAGGCTTACCAGAGAGATGGCTTAGCCTCGCATCTCTCCTCAGGTCACCGGTATTCCTGAGTAAAAGCTGACTGCCAGTTGACTTTTGACTGGTTTTCTTTTGTGTGGGGGCAGGCAGCCTACCTAACCTGTGAGTTCGATGTCAATTTTGGGGAGGAGCCGTGTGTTCCTTGAAACAATTTAGGTGAGCCAAGCCAGGAGTGGTCCCTATTCACAGTATGATTCTCCCTTGCCACATGCTCTAGTGGGATGTGACAGTTGCTGAGTCTTTTCTGTGGCTCCAGTTTCTTCCGGATGATCTCATCCAGGTCTGGGATCTGCTGGCATCATCGCCTGCGTCGTTCCTCCAGCCTAAGTGTGGCTGCGAATGTCCATTGTCTGTAATATCTGTGTTGTCTTTTGCCCTCATTTGGTTTCCCAGTTCTTCCACTATTCATGGAATTTTCTAATTATCCCCACTAAATTCCCTCTATTTGAATGCTTATTTTGATTTCAGTTTTCTTGCTGGGAATCTGAGTGATACCGCAAGATAAAGATATTTTCAGACATTCATGGAATCAGAAAGCTTATCTCTGGCATAATCCTTGGGAAGTTCATGATGATATACTCTAGAAAAACAAGGAGGGAATATTGGAGTGAGCAGGACTAAAGCCATATTGGGACCTAAAACCATATGGGCTATAAAAAATTTTAAAGGACAGTTATTTTTTGGCATGCATTTCTCTGAGTTCCCTCTTTTCTTGTGGTTATTTGATATTTTGAAACTTGGTTATGGGGCAAGATGACATTATTTACATGAATGTAAAGTTGTTTTCCAGCCAACCTGAAGCTGCAAACTGCACATACTTCCCCAGACCCTGAGATAACAGCAAGGACGGGAGCAGAAACCATATGGAGTCTTGGCGAGACTTTGCACCTGAGACCTTGCATGAAGCCCTCACTGCCCATGTCCCACTCCTTGCTGCTTTTCATTTGCCCATGTTCCATTCCCTCAGCCCCCTTTTTAAGAACTCCTCAGTAAACCTGAGTCTTTGAGAAGGTTTTAGCCTGGACATTCTCCTTCAGGTTTACTGGGGAGATGGATTGCTTTAACATCTCTCCTCAGGTCACCAGTATTCCTGAATAAAAGCTGACATCCATTTTCACCATTTGACTTTGGAGTGGTTTGTTTTTGAAAAGGAGCAGGAAGCCAGATCTGCATTCCTGGTATCAAATTTGGGAGAGCCACAGCCAGGAGGTGAGTTGTCCCTGTAACAGGAATTCAGGAAAGAGCATGGGTCCATCCAGTCCCAGAAGGCAAGAGGGAAGAGTGGTTGCAATACAAGAAGACAGTGAGGAAAGATCTAGGAGAAGAGCCATGCCTCAGGCCTGGAGCACGAGCTTTCCAGCAGGAAACAGCAGTGCAGAAGGCTCCAAAAAGGCAATTTAAAACCTCTCCCCCAAATAATAGCCATCCATGTAACATCCCAAGTCATGTGATCCAAATATGAAGCAAAATAAAATAGGCAATGGTCTTAAAGACAATTGACAGGGGGTAAGAGAACCATCTCACTTCGATGTAAGGATCATTCCCTTCTTCATGGCCCAGGGGTTGACACTGGACTCGTACAAAGGGAAAGACAATCCTAGCATTATACCTGGCCTTACAGTAAAAAGTCATATTAACTTATGTTTATCGGTTTTCAGCTCTTAAAGTCAACCTAAGTACAAAGAAGGAAAGACTTGATTTTGGTTGCAGCAGAGAATATAAACATTAACAGCCTTTAGTACTGTAAAAGTAAAAGTGAAGTTGCAGAGAGTAGAGGGAGGAGAGTTGAAGGGAGCGGTGGAGCATGAACGTAGCAATCCCCTGTATCTGTGGTTTTGCTCTCTGAGTTTTCTGAGGTCCAAAAATATTCTGAGAGAGAGAGAGAGACCATATTCCCATTACTTTTACTACAGTATATTGTTATAATTGTTTTATTTTACTATTGGTTATTGTTGTTAATCTCTTACTGTGCCTGATTTATAAATGAGACTTTATCATAGGTATGCATACATAGGAAAAACCACAGTATATAGAGAATTCGGTACTATCCATGGTTAAGGGGGGACTACTATAGTCTCATATTGCAAAGGGAAGAATGAACCCACTAAAATTGTTGAAACACGGAGAGGACCACTACATCACTTAAAATTATTCAAATAGCAAATAGTAGAATTAAAAACCATATTTTAATTGTTAAACATTAGGAGAATGGAGAGTAGCATATGTGAATTCAATAGATATTTACCTCCAAGATCTGCCTTTGGGGCAGGGAAGAAGGGGGCAGGGGAGGGAGAGAAAGCTGGGAAGGGGGGTAGTCTATGTTTCCTTCCAGCCTATATGCTCTTTTATTCTTTAATTTGTGCCCATGTGTATCTATTACTGTAACACTTTAGCATGGAGAGGTTTTAAA
>NW_007735401.1:2966-6933 GCF_000696425.1 Galeopterus variegatus | reverse complement strand
ACATGTTGGAAGAAAACAGAATAAAACGCTGAGTGTTTGTCTCTGGCATGGGAAACTATTTTCTGCCTTCTTTTGCTTTATCTTTTGAGTTACCTATGATGAACGTTTATTTACTTTTTCACAGAGACATTTGTTTACCTTTAAAAAACAAGCAACTGTTCTACTTCCCTTTATTTTGGATAGAATTACGTCCAAACTCCTTATACTGTTAAGAGGCGGTTTGGGTAACAGTTATGAACGTGGTTCAACCCTTACCAGCCATGCGATGTTGGGCAGGTTACGTAACTTCACTGTGCTTCTGATCTGTGCAACTGAGACGTTAAATATTGTACCTACCTATGAATGGTAGTTCTGAAGACGACATGAGTTGATGCACATGAAGCCTGTAGAACGTCGCCTGGCACATTGCAAACGCTGTGTATGTACCTCCTATCATGTTACTTTGCTGTCCAAGATTCTTCATGACCTGGCTCCTGAGTAGACTTCCCAATGCATCTCTCTTTGCTTGCTTTCTAACTGTTTGCTGTCTTCACACACAAACTGTATGTTCCCACTTTTCTCTTCTGTCTCAATCTCTTCATTTCCAAATTGAACTCTTTCTTCCAAGTGCAGTTCATGTGCTACTTCTCCATGTAGCGTTTTCTGATTCACCCAGCTGGAAGTACTTTCTCCCTCCTCTGTCACACATTGTGTCTGGGCGGTAAGTCTCACGGCACCGCATACTTCCTATGCTGCATTCTATTATTTATGTACACCACATACGTATATATTTTCCCAATGAGATCTGATACTCCTGGAGAATAGAGTGAGTATTTTATTTTCAAGTACCAGGCAGAAAGCAGGCATCCCCCAAATATTTTAAAATATAAATGAACAAGTTAAGAAGAAAAGCACAGAAATGTGGTATTTTCATTAAAAGAAAAGGCTCAATAACTTCTCTCTCTCTCTGGTAAAACTGTTATGCCTGTTTCTCTCTTGTTTTTCTCTTATGTTAGGTTAGGATGAGATTTAGGAGCAGCCGTAATAATAAACCACAATTTACATTTCCAATAAATCTTTTATGGCTCAGTGCCGAGACTCATTAGAGTACATTCCTCTTGTTTAGTGAATGAAGATCAGAGCTTTCCACTAAAATGCGGACTCATTCCTTTGTGACATTTGATCCAGTTCTATTCTTGTAGAGCAAACCCTTTTGCTATCAGCAGAATTTTTTATTCTCATTTCCATAGGTGGCGCTAGCTGTTCATGTTTAAGTCACAAACTGTGCTAAAAATTAACCTTGCCTCGAAACAACCGAATGCCCATTTGCTTTTCATTCTTTCTCTCAAGCTTTTTGCTGCTCTGTATTTATTTACTCTTAGAGAATTTCCCTAATTGATGTTCTGGAGATGCCGCACTAAGATAGGTCATTAAAACCTGGCCCATTAACACAGGACTGTCATCAATATCTTTGGATAATTCAGGCTTTAAAGAAAAGAAAATAATAATTAAAAAACTTACATTATTTATACTGATTCTGAATCTATAATGCTGAAGAATTCATTTAAACAAGTCATGTCCTAATCATATGTGGTTAAATGCAGAATACTGATTATTAATATCAATGGAAATATGCCTGTTCTAGCATTTCATATTTTATATTTCATGCCTAACCTCCCTATAGCCCTTTTATTATACTTCTAAATAAAAATGCTGACATTTCTCCTTTCAATATTCTATTTGTATTATGAGAGCACTTGATATTATCATGCTTTAGGCAACATTTTATGTCTGAAAAACAATTTACAGCAAAGCTTAAAGGTGAGCATCTTGTGCTTTAACTCATGAATTCAAGGCTTAAACAAACCTTGCAGTGAGCTCAATCAGACAAAGTAAATAAGAGTCAGTATTCTTTGCTTCTCTTTTCAAAATACATTCTCTAGAGTTCTGGAGACACCCATGCACGTGCACACATTATTTATATGTAAGAAGCTGATAAGTTGATGGAGGGAATCACACTGGACAAATGGAGTGAGGTATAGCCAGTATATACTGATTGTGGGAGAAGGTAAATAACATTTCTATAGGCAGGGGATATCTTTACGGGTGTGTATCCTATGCATTAATGTAGGCCCTGTGCTTAGAAGAACTCTGTGCTTGGTTTAACCCCTGATTTTGCTGTCTTGAAATTCTTAAAAACTTTTTAACATTTTCATTTTGTACTGAGCCCTGCAAATCATGCATCTGGGTCCTGTCTATAGGCTTAATGGCTTTGAAAACAAGCTTTGGGGGTCATTGTCAATGGTCATGGAGCAGCCTTCAGCAGAAGGCAGCTGAAAACTCTAGTGCCAGGCTTTGCACACTCAGATTTCAAAACATACATTTAGCATGCT
The DNA here is from genome assembly GCF_000696425.1 of Galeopterus variegatus. NCBI lineage: Eukaryota > Metazoa > Chordata > Mammalia > Dermoptera > Cynocephalidae > Galeopterus > Galeopterus variegatus. The sequence goes on along the minus strand of NW_007735401.1, from coordinate 4,561 downwards.
CATGCTGACAATTTTTTCTTAAAGAATTTTTGACATTTTTGTAGAAATATTTATATCACCTCCCATTGCGTTCATTTCCCAAATGGATGTCATATGGAACATATTTTCTGGTAGGTGGAGTGCATTTCCTTGCCAGTCCTGCTAAATAAGACAATAAACAAAGATAGAATCATGTCACCTATATATTAGCCTAGTGCAATGGCAACAAACCTATAATTGCATTAGTAAGTAGGGTGGTTTTGAAATTTGGAGCTGAAATTCATAACTACATTCTGGCATCCTTTTGCAGTAAGAGATGACTTTATCAGCTGTTCACATGGCTGTGTTCATCAGCAGAAAATAAATACGTCTATGCTTAATTCAAGTTCTCCTTGGAGTGAGTTTGCACTGAAGTTTTTAAAATTAGATCTGGGGAAAAAATCTGAGCCTGCCAAGGCTTTGCCTACTGCTCAGCATTCTAGATGCCTCTCCTGGTGTGTTGTACAGGGTTTGAAAGGCTTATCTACTGCAGCTATTTATATTGGAGAACTAATGGAGAACTGTCTCCATTCCAGCCCTTATAATAAACATTTCAACAGTGACACACGGAGATATAGCACTTATATCACCATGGACTTGGCTCAGCAGAGTTTCTGAGAATACTCCTGAATATTTAGCGAAAACACAACCTGCTGAAGCCATTTTAGACTTTAGAACTGCAAGGTAATGCGTTTATATTATTTTAAGCCAATAGGTTGTGGTAATTTGTCACAGCAGCAATGTAGCAGATACCAGAATCATCACGTAGGGAGCGTGGTGGCAGTGGGAGTGGGGTGGGTGGTGGATGGCAGAACTCAGGAGGCAGTGACTGATGCATGCACTTACATGTTACTGGGTCTTAGAAGGAGGAAGGAATTTTATAGGTGATAGACTGTGAGTTTCAGGGATCATGAAGGAAGACTTGAGAAGGGTGGGAAATTGGTCATATTAGGGTAAATCCAGATCACTATAGGAATATGCTAAGGAAGAACCTGGAAAGTTTGGGTTTTTGGTGGTATCTGCATAAATTAGAAAAAGAGGGGAGAGTCCTGAGGGTCTTTTCGCTCCAGGTAGTTTCACTTATTTATTAAACACATGCTTATTAAACACCTGCTATGAGGAGGCTCTGTTATGACTATGAGTGGCTTAGTGGCCAAAGAGTAAGCAAGTGCATCCTCCTAGGGACCATTCTCTTGAACACCAGGAACTGAGTTGCTCCAAAAGCTTCCTTTCTCTGTTCTGGAGGCATCCAGTGGTGTTGTTGAAGTGAGCAAGACTGAGGCCATGTTAGGACCTAAAACCACCTGAGCTGTGGGGGTGGGGAGGGGACTGGGGGGATTTTAAAAAGGACAGTTTTTTTCCTTCACTTTTTCTTCCCACCCCCTGACCTTCTTATCTTGCTTGCTAAATAGGAAAACAAGGCTGAAAAGCTAATCAGTATTTTGTAAAGCTAACAGTTCTTTCTCTGAGACTTGTAGAGTTTTGAGAAGTGATCAAGGCCAAATGGCTGGAAGCTGACCTTGGACACCAGCCAAGTCAACCAGAGCTCTGAGAAGCAAAACTACACAAAAGGCCAG
>NW_007735401.1:0-2467 GCF_000696425.1 Galeopterus variegatus | reverse complement strand
AATAGAGAATTCCACCTCACACCCTTCGTTTCTTTTATTTGAGAACACTCAGTTACCTCCAGGTCCATCTCTGCACTCGCTTTCTGCTCTCGCTACTAAAGCATTAACTTATAAAGGTTTTGGTAAAGGACTTGAGAAACCCAATGTCAATAGGACACAAAGAATTGTCAACATTCTTATATGCAGAAGCTAACCAATCTCAATCAGCACCAAGCGAGCAGCCTAACACTTGTCTATAAAGAAAAGCTGCTTCAACTGTTTGCCAGAGCATAAGTCTATGAGCCATCGTATTTGCCGTCTTCACAGATACCCTGCTACTGAAGTCATTCACCTACTGGGATTATTTTCAAAAAAATCTATTCCCCTATGGGAAATTGTGAAAAATTTAGAATGACATATTTTAACTACTGAATATTAATGCATCCTTTTCTACCTACTAATAAAAAAAAATCAAATCCCTGTTTGCGAGTATATTCAGAAGTTGGACCAGGCTGTTTTACCTGCACCACTAATTTCTTAACTGACATTCATTTTCACTTTAGGATTTAGACAAGATTGTAATTCTGATAAGAGCAGAACTATGCTTTAAAAAAAAATTAATATTATTATTTTTTTACATGCTATGATGTTGTTGCAGAGCAGTTGGCTGGGAGAGGGGAAAGGGGACAGAAATGGGATGGAAGAAGGAGGAAGGAAGAGGGGTGGGATTGAGGCCTGTGGTGCCCCCCTCATTCCCACAAGGGAGACCAGGAGGCTTCCAGTGGTGGCTTGGCTGTTGCTGGGCTGGTTGCAGATGTCAGGAGGGTGTGACAAAAGCCCTCATCCCCCACCACCCCAGCCCAGGAACCTGGGGCCCTTTTTGCTGTGGCTAAGTGGTCATCACTGAGCTGGTTGCATGTATCAGGGGTGTGTGGCCAAGGCCCTCAGCCCCCCATCTCTCTGGCTCTGGAGAGCCCCCGGGTGCTTCCTGCGGTGGCTCGGTGGTCAACTCTGGGCTGACTCCAGGTGTTGGGGGGGGCGTGGCCAGGGTCCTCGGCCCTACCACTGTCCCAGCTTAGGAGACACCAAGGTGCTTTCTGTGGCTGCTCGGTGGATATTGCTGTGCTGGTTGCATGTGTTAGGAGGGTATGGTTAAGGCCCAAGGCCCTCCACCACCCCAGCTTGGGAGAGCCTGGGGTGCTTCCTGTGGTGGCTTGGTGGTCATTGCTGGGCTGGTTGTGCATGTCAGGGAGGCATGATGGAGGCCCTTGGCCCCCTCACTGTTGAGCTTTGGAGAGCCCAGGGCGCTTCCTGGGGGAACTTGGTGATTGTCACTGCAGTGGTTGTACGTGTCAAGGGTGTGTGGCTGAGGCCCAAGGCCCCCACGCTCAGGAGTGGTTGTGGGTGTCAGGGGGCATGGCTGAGGACCCTGGCCCTCCCCCCTTTCTGGCTTGGTAGCCCAGTGGACTTCTGGTCCTTCTAGGTGATATAGGTTTTCTTTGGTGAAATGAGACCTTTACTAGTTAATATCAAGCTTTGTCTCTGGTTGTGGGTACTTTGTTTTTTCTTCCAGTACTGTGTTGGATTGTTTGCTGTTCCCACCACTTAAACTCTGTGCTGGAACTAATTTGTTGTCCTTTGCTTACTTCTAAAATGGGGAAACTTCCTGTGGGGACCAGTACTTGAGCTCTGTGGTTGAGCTAAATTGCTGCTTTGCTGCTGATTCCCTATGGAAGTTTTTTGTGCAGCTCAGGTTTTAATGGTTGACTTTATAGCAACTCCCGGGTCTAGTGAAATTCAGTGTACTTGGGTTGTATAGAAACTCTGGTCTGGGCCTGAGTCTTTTCATCAATCTGCACCCCATGCAATTCTATATTCCTGACCAATCTCCTCTGACTGGTCCTATGCTGATTAGGGGGCAGATCAGCTGTCCTTGCTGTGCCCCAGTTTTCCCTTGGCCACTGCCTGTGCTCCAAACACTTCCCATGGGACGGGCCATGCTCCAGTCCCTTGTGATGACTCACCCACCAGCCTCTGAGTGGCTCCTTTTTTTTCAGTTGTTGTGGCTACTCACTCCTATGTGGGTCCATGGGAACCCTATTAGTGTTCTTGCTGACCTGGGAGCCACAAAGGCCCTCTTCTCCCCCGCAGCCTCCAAGCAACTTCATCTGAAGGGCACAGCTGTGGCTTTTGCCAGCTCCTACTCTGTGTGCTCAGCAGCTCCAGCCTGGAAGTGGCCAGAATTTGAAAAGTCAGAGTGGTTTTATCTTTCTCTCATCATGGCTTCTCCCACCTTCATGCACTCTGTAGGTCTCTTCTCCCCTTCCCCTAAGCTCTAGTGGCCCAGCTTGGCTGTTATCGCTTTTTTATAGTTGTAAATTGGTTGATTTGTCAGAACTATGCTCTTTGTAAATGTGCATAAATGTGCCCATCTTTGACTTCATGGGAATTGATTGTGGTGTTTGCATTTGAGATGAATGAGTTCAGA
>NW_007735400.1:51843-78605 GCF_000696425.1 Galeopterus variegatus | reverse complement strand
TTTAATCAGTAAGGATTCCAGAAACACTGAGTCAGAAAGCATATCCACAAAGTTATGGGCAGGAACTGACTAAGTAGGTGGGAAAATTATTATTATTACCCACTTTTAGGTGAGTTATTATTGCTCTTGCATGAGTAAAAACAGTAACAATGCTACTACTCTTCTCTGAGTTAGATCACCCTTAAATACTGTGTTCAGTTCTGGTGTCACACTTCATTCTTCTTATAATTTGTTGTTTTTAAAACATAGTTAATGATCATGATGACTTCAATTTATTGGGCCTCAATTTTGTGCTGGCCACTGTGATGAGGATGGATGTGTATTACCTCATTTAATTTTCAGAACAAATTTATGCGATAGTTACTACAATTATTTATCCTTATCCTACAAAGGAGGAAACAGACTTACGAAAATGAGTAACTTCCAGCCTCAGGGAGCCAGCAGATATTTACCAGCTGGTATAGAATTATTTAAACAATTGAACTACTGGTACAGCTCTACTGAAGTGAACCTTCTAAATTTCAACCCTGGGTACATTCTGCTTTCTTCGACCAGTATACCACCATGTGTGTGTAGGTGTTTATGTGCACGTGTGCGTGTGTGTGTATATATATATATATGCATATGTATAGACGGTCCCCATATTACAATGTTTCAACTTAAAATTTTTCGACTTGTAATGGTGCAAAAGCAATGTGCATTCAGTAGAAACCATAGGTTCTTTGAGTACACATACAACTGCTTTGTTTTTCACTTTCTGTACATTATTCAGTAAGTTACTTAAGATATTAAACACTTTATTATAAAATAGGCTTTGCGTTAGATGATCTTGCCCAAGGCCAGGGTAATGTTAAGTGTTCTGAGAATATTTAAGAAAGGCTAGGCTAAGCTATGATGTTCAGTAGGTTAGGTATATTAAGTGCATTTCCAACTTCAGATGGTGTTATCGGGACATAACACCATCATAAGTTGAGGAGCATCTGTACATACCTAAAATAAAACAGCACATAAAAGTGCTACCCTTATATAGAATGTAATATCAGAGTATAGTGTGATATTTTCTATTGTATTCAGTCTGTTTCTCTCCATCTCTCTTGTTCCTTCCTTGTTTTTGTTTTTTTTTAGTTTTGATTTCCAACCTCTAAATTGATTTCATAATAAACCAGTCATGCCCTGCAGCAGTACACAGCATGCTTCAACTTACACACAGCAAAAGGCAGCCTTGAGGAGGAGTTGGCAGAACTGCAAGTGTTGGTCTGGAGAAGGGAACAATAAGGACAAGGGCACCTCCCTGTCCGAGGGCCACGGTGTGGAGAGGAGATGATGCTCAGAGTGCAGAGACAGTAGAAGTGACAGGGACGCTGCAGAGGGGCCTCCCTCTGAAGGAGTGAAGCCTGGGCTCAATGTGGCCCCACAAGAGGGACTTTCTCACCATGAAGAGGAGTTGGCAGAACTGGGTGTGGTGGTCTGAAGATGGGAACAAGGAGGACAAGGGCACCTCCCTGTCCGAGGGCCATGGTGAGGAGAGGAGATGATGCTCAGAGTGCAGAGACAGTAGAAGTGACAGGGACGCTGCAGAGGGGCCTCCCTCTGAAGGAGTGAAGCCTGGGCTCAATGTGGCCCCACAAGAGGGACCTTCCAGACAGAAGCACCTCCTGTTTTACTCAGCATCAACTCTCCATATTTGCTCGAACTGTGGTGAGAGGAATTGATCATCTAGAGCTGTGGACTATCCAAAACTTATGCATGACTCTGAAGCACAACTGGGATGTGGGTGATGACTGCTTGGTGCTCAGCCTCAGCAGTACGTATGTGCACATACACACAAGCCTCAGCTGTACATACATGTGCATACACACAAGCTTCAGTTGTACATACATGTGTATAAACAGAATCTCAGCTGTATATGCATGCACATAACACAAGCCTCAGCTGTCCATACATGCACATAAGCACAAGCCTCAGCTGTCCATACATGCACATAAACAGAAGCCTCAGCTGTCCATACAAGCACAAAAACACAAGCCAAGGCTGTACACACATGGCATAAACACAAGCCTCAGCTGCTCTTAACCTCACTCTGACTCAACTCTCCTAACCCTCTCCTGTCCTCCTGGCTGGATGAAAAGAAATCTGAAGAAATAAATAAGCCATTCCAGGATAAAATGGAACTTGCCACACAGTTCTTGGAGCCGGGAGGCCTGGATTTGCCTAACTTGGGAAGAGATTCAACACACAAAGGAGCCTCAGGCTCTATGCCCAGTGCTCCCACCTACTCCTCCTTCAGCCAATCTGCCTCAGAGCAGCCCAGATAATGCTCTTTTCTCCCTTGGCTGGGGCACAGTGCTTTGTGTTTCCTGCTGCACTCTGTGATGATGCTTTGTGGGCCTCTCTGTCTCACCTGTGAGGTCTAAAATTCTTGAGGAAGAAAACTATGTTGGTCTTCGCTGAACTCTCTCCACCTGCACCTACTCCAGCAGGTTCTCTATCCACGTCCACCTGAGAAGGGCCCTGACTGTCAGCTTAATGTGAGCCAAGGTTGGACCTTCCCTTCAGGTGAAGTACCACTAGGTCAGACATTAGAGAGAAAACCTCAGAGCTGGTGTCACCTGTGTTTTGTAATTTTTGACTGTGATTTTGAAGTCATTGGCCTCTTAAGGAACTCATCTTATTATGGCCTCTTGAGTTTTCTCTCCCTAAGGCATAGCCTGGCACTTCTCGGCTGACTCTAACTGTGGCTGGGGAGCAGTTCTGACCTGTCTGTCCATTGCACTGTTTGCACTGCCAGACAAACCCTGATGGACAGCCACTGTGCAGGGCCTGTTGATTTGGAGTGAGTTGAGAGGATGACAATAAAAGGAGGTTATGGCTCAGGACAGCCGAGTACTGGAAGAGGAAAGGTACAAAGAGGTGTTGGCATTGAAGTTTATGAAATGTCAGAGGTGGGTGACAAGGAGAACTCTAGCCAAATGTCTGGAAGCCACATGATTGTCTCCAGCCATTGTCCCACGTTAACATGTGGTGCATGAAGTTCACACATGTAACACAGCCCCATGGAGTGTTGATGTTCTTGGAACATCATGGAAATTTCCGGGGCTGGTTTCCACACCATGCCTTTCTCACTCAAGAAATATTGAGATTTGGGTGCAGGAAAGCAATGTAATTATGGTGATAACCTCAACTCTGCTCTAATAATTTTAAAGGATATCATTTGCAAACTTTGGTAATTTAGTCATTCGGTAAGAAATTATTTGCAGCCCCAGCATAGATTAAAACCTCTGTCCTGAAAACACCATTGAGTTAGGCTTCTGCCTGGCTACAACAGCTGGCTTTTCTATCTATTCTGTCTCCTCATGGGGAAGATGTTTAACATCTCACATTGGGCAAATGGATGCAGAGAACTCCCCTCATTTAACTAACGTAACTTCAGTGGTCAGATGAATGGTCAGATTTATCTTCAACCTGGCTGCTCTTCCACAGGTTCACACTGCCTCCAGTAAGATCTTAAACTAGGAGGCAGGGGTTCAAATCCCAGCTCTGCTAGTTGTGTGCAGTTGGATAAACTGATAGATGAGAAAGCCAGAACCAGGCGGGGCCCAGAGTAAGGCTCGGTGAGAGACAAGTTCTCCCTGTTTTCCCTCTGAGCCTTCCTCTTGCGTCCACTGAATGGCCAAAGAAACTCACTGGCCCAAGAGGTGATGACAGCAGTCTTAGGAGATTACACAAGTGAAAGAAATTCTACAAATATCAGTTATTAATAGCTCAGCTGACACGCTGACATTACCTTGTCTTAGAACTTGATGAACAACTCAGGAATGCATTAATATCAAGCCCAATGATGAGCCCTGGGTCTTTATTTATGGCTGTAAGAGAAGAAGTATAATTAACTCTGTGTGAAGCCCCACGGAGAACGTGCATGTCTGGAAGCAACAGCTTTCCTCATTCGTTTGCCTACCATCAGCAAAGGACTTAAGGATGTCAGAAGTGATTTCTACCTGCTTAGGACTGAAAACGTGGTTCTCAAACATCAGCGGGAATCAAAATCACCTTTGGGTAAAACACAAAATGCTGAGCCCACACTCAGAGTTTCTGATCTGGTAGGTCTGAGGTCGGGCCCAAGAATATTCTTTTCTAACAAGTTCCCAGTTGATGCTGATGCTGATACTGCTGAGCTGGGAACCACAACTTTGAGAACGATTGATTTAGAAGAACTCAAACATCAGGAAAAAGTGGAAGTTTTTAAAATTGTGGTAAAATATAGGTAAACATAAAAGTTACCATTTAAACCATTTAGAAAGGGTGGGATTAAAGAACAAAAATTGTTATGCTATTGAAGGTGAGTTAGGAAGAGGGTTATTAAGTGGCTCATCTATGGATGAGCCTCAGGAGGCCTTAAAGCCAGTGCCGGGAGGGGTTACAGGGGGTGGAAAGGACACTACTGACTTCTCCCATACTCTGGTCTATGCATGAAGGTGACAGAACTATCAGGGCACTTGGGCACGTGACCCTTAGCTCCTTTCTGCAGTCTCAAGTGGCCTCTAGGCTCCATGTCTCAAGAGGCCCCACCTCTCCCCTGACTGGATTGGACCTGGAGCAGCCGCCTGATCCACGGCCAACCAATCAGATCCATGCTGAACAATTTGAACTAAGAGACACCAAGAAAATAAATGGTCTGTGAGCTGTGAGTTCTAGACCTGAAAGTTCTTAGCATCTTCGTCAGGAGCCCGCCAGGGCCACGTGCAAGCTGGGGACACGGGACAAGGGTAAGCAGAGGGCTGGCTGGAGAGAGAGGGGCATGAGGCAGCCCAGCCAAAGGGGTGGAGATGAGAGTCCTTGGAGGCAGAGTTGATAGAAGGGGGACAGACAAGCAAAGATCATCTCCATGCTTATACCTCACACCTGAGGCCTGACAGTCTTTATTTCCATAAGAGGCATCCTTGTACATACCAAACCTTTCCTGTTTCTTGGTTCAATGGGTGATAGTTGCAAGGGACCCTCAATACGAAGCCAGGGGACACTAAACTCCTCTGGGGTGGGCTTTCAGACCAGACCTCCTCCTGTGTCCTTCCTCCCATTGGAGCCCCAGACTTTCAAGACTGCTACCCACCAAGCCAATGGGCCTAATGTCACTCCGCACCTCTCCCGTGTTGGTCCACTCACCTTGGAGAAGGCTGAAGAGCAGCCTGGCTGGGCTCTCCCTGGAGGGGGGGCAGTCCTGGAGTGTTAGGCTGAAGATGAAAACTTTCACTTTTGGCTCAATGGTCTGAAAAAGATAAAGACCAGCAAATGAACTGAAACTGCCTAGAAAGCAAATTTTGATAACAAGGACAGACTTTCAAGATGAGAAGCTACAAACACTTGATCTGGCTTTGGAAATGACTTTTAGCCATCTCAGTTAATAAAGGGGGCTGACTTTACACTCTGTGAGAGAAAGATCCACTTTTCAAAAACACAGGCTCCCCTCCCCACTGACCACCACCAAAGGGACACCTTCACCTATTCCTCATCACAGGCTACAAGGCATCTCTTAAGCCAGACACGGTGTCAGGATCAGGAATAAGGCCAACGACTCACATCAGGAGCTCACGTTCCTTAAGAAGCTTAGTCAAGATGCACCATCCCCATATATATTGATGTCTGGGGTTTGCTTCATTAGAATCAAGTTTAGGAGAGAGAAGATAGGGGTATAGGTGAAACAGGATCAGCCATGCATTGACAGCTTTTGAAGCTGGCAGTGGCTTCATAAGGATTTGTTGTACTTTTCTATTTTGGGATATGTTTGAAATTTTCCATAATAAAAAATGAAAGAAGCTGTCATCACTAAAATTGGAGCGGTTTAATCCCCTCCACCGCTTCTACCCACTGTCCACGCTTCTAGCTATTTCAGTATCAAGGGTAATATGTCCATCCTGTCATATTGTATGACTTCACTTTAAATGACCTTCTCTGGGAGGTTGGGGTTTGGTCATTTTTTTCCACACTAACTTTTTTCTCCTCCGAGCAGTTAAAGGCTATAATTGCAAGATGCCAATAACAACTGCTTAAGAAGGAGCCAGGCACATTCTTTATTCTCTCATGGCTGCCTATAAATGTGTTTTCTTAAAGATGAGGCCTCTGAGACTGTGAGAAGTCGAGGGAGTTGCCCACGACCACACTGTTAGTTGAGCTGCAACTCCACACAGCCCTGTTTCTTCCCTGAGCCTAGTCAGTGCAGACAGCCAATGACTGAGGGGGCCATGCTTAGGGTTTTTCCTTTATAAGAAATCAATAAGCAGGGGGGTGGCTGTGACACCCCAAGCCTGGAGACCTGGAGCCTAGAAGCCCCCCATTCTGCCTTCTGCTGAGGGGAGAATTCCCTGGGTGAGCAGAGCTTTTTCTAAGTGGGTGTGGAACCTCCGTGGGTGCCCCCTGTAGAATCGGAACCTGTGGACATGCCAGGCTCTTCATGGAGGTGCTGGGCCTGAGGGTGTTTTCAGGCTGTAAGACACCTGTGTGTCAGTGGGCATGGCAGCTGAAGGCCCCTGCCTGAGGCTCAGAGAGGGGGGTGCAGGAGCTCTGGGGAGAATGGAGGGAATGCGAGCTGGTGTCTGCTGCTCCCTGCACTGCTCCACCCTCTTCCCTGCAGCCCATCTGACGAGGTGCCCTGAAGAGGAGGATGGGGGACTGGGATGAGGAGGGAGGGTAGGTGGGAAGGAAGCTGTGGGTAGCACGATTCAGGCCCCTGTGGACACAACTCAGGGAGGACTCAGCTGTTCTTCTTGCGCTGTGTGTGGTAACTGTGCATGGGAAATGCTACCAGGCACGGAACCACGATCCCAGAGAGGGACAACAGTCTCCTCTCCGGCTCAGCTGGAAGCTGTCATTCTGAATTTCTGGGGCTGCATCTGATCTGTCAAGTGCAACATCTGAAATTAAATTCCTCCCCAAGGAAAGGAAAGGAATAAATGACTTTTGCAGGGTTTAATAAATGGCTGCTAAGTTTTTTCAGGGAGAGTTTTACTATTTGGCTGGCCAACTATGAACTGAGGTTTCAAAGCTGTACCAGATGCTCACAGGAGTGAGTATTATTGAAAATGTTTTGATATGAAAAAGGAAGCACTGTAAACCACATCCTCGAGAACAAATCGTCCCAACATTCCTGTGACTGCCTCTCAGAGGCCTGCCCCTTCTGCATAACTGAAAAACTGAAATGATTTTAGAACATCAATGGTGTCTGAACCCATTAGCTTAAGAAAACACTCTGGTTTAACTCCTTGAGGATGACAAAAGACAGATTTAGTTATTACACGCACAAGCAGAAGTCGAAGATACCACACACTGTTTAAGGCCCAAAAATCTCATCAGCAAGCCCTCAAGTGCAAGCTCTGGGTCCCAAACAAGTTCAGGTTCAGAACAGAAAGTGTTTACAAAAACAGCTAAAATCATTTGTGATTTTAAAAAATAACACCCTCGGGGCCGGCCTGTGGCTCACTCGGTAGAGTGCGGTGCTGATAACACCAAGGCCGCGGGTTCGGATCCTATATAGGGATGGCCGGTTTGCTCACTGGCTGAGCGTGGTGCTGACAACACCAAGCCAAGGGTTGAGATCCACTTACCGGTCATCTTTAAAAAAAAAAAAAAATAACACCCTCGTTATAAGGCTCTCAACACCTTGCACTTATTTATGTTTGGAGAGGCAGTGTGGCGTCTTAGAACAAGAAAGCCCTGTTCAAATCCCACCCTCGACGATCACTACCTAGAGTCTGACCTGGATTAGGTTTCTTAATCCTTGGCATGTGTTGTGAGAGGTAGAGATAGTGTCTTGCTTAAGTGAGTACTAAAATCATATAGTTATTACTCAAATATTTTGTGGGTACATCTGTTTTCTTTGATTAGATCATATTATTTGCAGATAACAAAAGCAGCAGTGTCTACATGGGCAGATGGAAACATACAAATGTTGGGATTGGATTTATGCTAATTTGTCCATTTCAAGCCTCCTGTCTCAGGTAAAATCGAGGTTCCACGTAGCAGAAGCGCTGAGCATTTGACATTACTGAGCTTGCCCTTTAAATGAGTAATTCCTCAGATAAACCATCCTCTTTCGTGGTGAAGATTGTGGGCTTCAGACCAGGAGGTACACAGTAGGGGCTGCTGCCCCTGCATTGTTGGAGGGACAGGGCTGAAAACAGAGGAAGTGGCTTTATGCACAAACTTGCAGAGGCAAGAGGTCAGATGTGGGTGAATTCCAGTAGTCAGCCTACAGCAGAGGCCCACAAGAAGGAAGCTCTTCATGGTTAACTATGGGAAGACTGGTAGGACTTACAAGGTCCGCGAGAACCACCGGGTATAATGATTTATACTCTATCAGGAAATGGAATAGTTGGGTCTCCAGCAAATTAATCAAGTTGCACAGCAGCAACCAAACATGAGAAAGAAACCTAATAGTTGGATTGGAGGTTCTTATACTTTCTGTAATGGGCCAGAATCATTAGACTTGAGAAAAACAATACTGGGCACAGGAAGAAGAGTCCTGGGTTGCTGGAATGTCCCGAAGCTGGGATCTGATTTTGTAGGCTAGGGTGAATTTTTTTTTAAATTAGGGTGAAATATACATAACATAAAATTTACCACTTAACCGTTTTTAAGTGTGCAGTTAAGTGGTATAAGTTTGATTCATGTTGTGATGTAACCATGGCCCCACCATCGGTGAGTTGTCTTTTTAAAACTCAGAGTGAACACTGGAATTTTGATTCTCAGTAGATTTCTGCAAAAGAGAGCAGAAGATCCATGTAAATATTTCCCTTAACAAGCCAAGCCTCATTATCCTTTTTAGGAAAGACTGCCTAACATCCCGACGTTCTCTGGGGATGCTTTCAGTGGAAGTCTCCCCAGATGCAACTTGGCAGGTGTCCTGCCTGTTGATGCAAGTTCAGTTTACGCAGCAGCCAAAGCATTAAATGTCTCATGTGCTGTCAGGAACCTCCCCCATGCATCATCAGTATAGGAAGGGCTCAAATTACCTGCAGTTTACTCAGCTGCTGAGGTAGACTTGCTGCATTTTGGCATTGGTAAGACATATCAAGAGAGAGGAAATCGACCGAGTCCTAGAAATAAGTAAATAGGGTCATTAGAGCGAAGCACTTTCAAGACAAAGAGCCTGCTTAGAAGTGCTCTTTTTTGTTTTTCTGGTCATTACTAAACTTAATTCCCCAAAGTGGGATTTCAGGGCTGGCCGGTTATCTGAGTTGGTTAGAGTGCGTTGTTACAACACCAAGGTCAAAGTTTCAAATCTTGTACCAGCAGCTGCCAGAAAAAATGAAAGGAAAAAACAAAGTGGGATTTTCTAATGGAAAAGGGGGCAGGGAAGGCTGGGGATGGAGTGAGAACGGGGTGGGAGAGTCATGCTTGTGTGTTGTTGGGAATACATCATCTATGTTCTCAACCCAGGGCTTGGCACACAGAACATACTCAATAAGTGTGTATGATTAGTGAATGAGTGAATGAGTGTGTGTGCCAGAAATGGGGCTTCACACCAGTGCAGATGAGCACTGAGGGGGCAATTGGAGGCCAGAGCTGCCCCTGGGCAGTATCTTCCTCACGGATCTTGCACTTTGCCAGGATAAGACAGTGGAGCCCTCAGCCACCCATGGGCTGTGCAGTGATCTCTGCGGACTCTACTTGGTTTTCAGTTTTTGGTTTAATTTCAGGCCATAGTGTGAAGCCCATCCCAGTTCGCCCTAGCCTGGTGCATTCTATGAACCAACAACACAACTCTCATGCCCTGGTCATCGACATCCCATCCATACTCTGATAAAGGACGTAGACCTCTGCCCTGTCTTTGGCCTGCATGTGTTTGAAGAACTTCACATGCACAGAGTCTAACTCATGAAGACACCACTGTGCTCCACTCCCCATTTCCTAGCGAGGCTGGCTGTGGACGGTTTCTACCCTCGTTGTGATTAGATCATCACCTGGCTTCTCCCTCTCATAGATCATCCGCTCCCTAAAAACAATCACCATGGACAATGGCCCTTGGTGAGGGCCAAGTGCACTGTGGACTTGATAACTGATTCCACGCTGGCTCCCTATTTTTCTGAACAGCATTTTTCTGATCAGCACTTTGGTCTCCTGAGTTCATAACTGATAGCAGTTATCACACTTTGTAAATTAATTTAGATGGCATTCTGGCCATGCAATCAGCCTAGGAGTTGTTTATCTAGAAACTTATCACCTTTGGGATTTAAGTTTCTCAACTGGTCGCTCTGAAGACTGGACCCAGGGAGCAGTGTGGTATCTATATGGCACCTTCTGGTGCTGCAGAACTACAGGAGTCAGCCATTTTTCTGATGGCTTTCCACACTGCCCAGTAACCAAAAGGTGGACAAAGCTGTTTACTTCTTAGATGTTCCCTTATTTCTTTTAAAAATTATAGTTCAAAAGTTATGGTTAGAGAGTGTAGAAACCAGGATGAGTACTCTGGGGAGCACATTTTGAAAAACACCCTTTAACTTAGTATCTGTTTTGCTATAATTTGATCTCTTCCCCTGTAAGATATTTTGGACTCTTTTAATAAAACATCAGAGGAAGCATAGGCATTTGGCTTCTTTGTGTAGGCAAGTTGACACTCGACCAAGCAAGAGTTCGAGCTACAATAAATGAGATTTTTTAAAAAGTAATTGTGAATCTAGGGAATGTGTGCCACTCAGAAGAGTCATTTATTAAAAATGTCAAACCAACAGACCAAAATTTCTCGCTTTTAAAAATTAAAATCATCACTTTCCTCAGAGGTTACAGGTCTATCTCTGGGCTGTTGTCACCTTGGTAAGTGCAGATGTGGATGTTTCTAGCAGGAACTCTGAGACCTCTTCAGCTCGCAGGACAGCAGAGAGCTTCCCACCTGAAACCAACCAGAGGAAAAACAGCAGGTGAACAAGGGTAGGGGCTCGACTGTGGAAGCTGCTGGGGGAGTCATTTCTTTAACAATCTTTGCATTAGATGTTCACCGACTTTAAAAAGGATTTCTGAAGAAATCACTCACGTGACTTTATCTGAAAGATTTTAGAAAAGAAGGTTGTGGAGGATATTGACATTAATGAGATAAAAATAAAACACATGTATTTCACAGGGCCATAGCCTATAGCATTATAGGACCAAAGTCCTTAGTTTAGCAGGACCAATGTCCTGTAGTTTATGCCATAGCCCAACTCTTTAAAAATACACACAGAAATGCTAAGATTGGGAAAAACCAGAAAACTTTCACAGGACTAAAGCCTTTGATGTAGATAAGAAAATTGTAGTACAGCAAACGTGATTGCTCTGGGGGCAGTTGCCCTTGGTGCAGCTAAACCTAAATGATGGGAAAGTATGTGAACTAAAATCTTCAAGGCTATTCCACTAGTTAGTGGCTGGGGGATGTTCCCCATCTTACCCTCAGCTGTTTCTTTAAGTTTCTTAGGGAACTAAGCACTGCCATGGTAATTATCTCATTGTTTCTTTTTGTATGTCACATAGCTTAGTTTTATGACTCCTTTTGATGTTAAATTGCTTGAATTATTTTAAGTTACACCTGCTTTAATGAAGATTGTCATGTAGCCAGATTGTTTATGTTTTCACTATGACTGATTAACCACCTGTGCCTCTTCTGTAACTTTCTCACCTGTACAATAAAAGCTGAGGAAAATCCTGACTCGGGGCTGTGCCTGGGCTCTCCGATCTTGAAGTTTTCCCTGGGCCCAGCCCCCTCGGGTCTCTCAGTGCTCTGGATACATGGGCTCTGAGTAACACTTTGCATCTCCATCACTCTGCGAGAGGTGATAGAAGGTCGCTTAAAAAACATAACGTCCGGGCCGGCCCGGTGGCGCACTGGATGAGTGCGCCGCTTGGGAAGCGCGGCGGCGCTCCCGCCCGAGGGTTCGGATCCCACATACAGACCGGTTCCCGCTCACTGGCTGAGCAAGGCGCGGGGGCAACGCCGAGGGTTGCAATCCCGTTGCCGGTCCCCGGTCCGGTACGGGGGCAACACTGAGGGTTGCGATCCGTTGCCGGACACGGAAAAAGACAAAAAGACAAAAAAAAAAAAAAACATAACGTCCCTTTAGAGAAGCGTTTGTATAAATCGGAACTATGAAATTCAGAGCACTTAGAAAAGTCTTTTAGAATACAACCAATTACCTTGCACTGCCGCCAGCAAGAAGAAAGGTGGGAAGGAGAGAACTCCTCCCTAAACTTCTTTTTAAAAGCAGGGTTCTTGCAGGAAGCTGCTGGTTTTTTTTTTTATCTGATCCTTATTTACTGTGCAAACATCTGTAGAGCCCTTATGTACAGTGTGTACTCACTTGCTTTGACATTAAATTACAAACAATGGTTCTCAAACTTTTGTGTTCATCAGAATCACCTGCAACGATTGTTAAGAATACCCATTTCCAAGACGTTCCCTCAGAGATTCAGAGTCAGCTGACTGAGATGGGCTGGGAACATGCATTTTAACACAGTTCCAGGTAATTCTGACGCAGTGGTCTTCAGACCACAATTTGAGAAACGCTGCCTTGGAGTTGGGGTTCCTCAGTTGTTTTGTATTGCTATCGAACTCTTTGATGCACATAAATCATCACACACTGGACAGTATGTTCCTTGAGGGCAAAAACAAACATTTGTTTAATCCCTCCAAGTATCAAGCTTAGGACTGGATGCACAGAATGTGCTCAGACCTGTGATTTGGAAACCCTAAACAAAAATAGAATAAAACCAGAGTTGGAGACTTAAACTCCAGGTCTATATGACGGACTTCTCTCTTTCGTCCAAATTCTCTACAGGAAGAGGGTATCGCCAGCCAGTGAAACCACCACTAACAACCACAATCAAACACAACAGTGCTTATTTTGATAAGCTTAGTGGAACTTTGAAGTCTTCTGAATAGGGAACATTACTCATACATTCAGTACTCAATTTTATAAGATAATGTTATTTTTCTAGTTATTCAATGATGGTGCCTGATGGATCCATTTCACTTTCCACAGATTTCCATGCTTTAGCCCATCATCACATCAGCACACACAGAACATATGTTCTCAGCCTACGCTTAACATTTCAAAATGTACAGTTTATTGTCATCTATAGACCAATGACATGAAACACAGGTACAATCAATCCCTAAACACAATTAACCCATAAACCTTTTATATTTGACTTTGCTAGCTGTTTTTATAAAGTTAACAAATGTACCTTAAATTCCAGAAATTCTCATATCATTTGAAATAATCAAACTTCTCCAGTATGGTTCCCAACCTGTTCCCAGTGCAAGCACGAACTATACTCCTTAAAATAATGCAAAATGCAGATTACTCAAAGCTAGGTTCTCACTCTAAGCTTGCAGTTCATGTTTTCTTTGGTACCGAAATAGGGTATTTGCCTTGGTGTAAGATAACTTATTTTGCAATTTTTGCTAGATATGGTTAAAGATAACTGTTATGTCTGTAGAACTCAAAATCAGAATTCACTGCAGGTTGAAAATTGACTGTATTCAGGCTGTGTAGAAAGTCACTGCATAACATGGTGGTAAATTCATATCACTTGGAGGCATTACTAAACCGTTGGGTCTCACTGAGGGATAAGCTCACCTCTGTTTCCACCACAAAGGGAAGTTGTTCTTCCAAAAAACCATTGTAGTCATCATCACAAAACAGCCCCTTTCCCTTCTGCCCCAAATGCCCCAGTAAAAGGAATCTGGTCAATACTGAACTGCCAGTGTCAATGCTTCAAGTCACTGTCGCCAAGGGTGGGGTGGGGGGGTTACCAGTGTTACTGTGGAGTGTGTCTCAGTGTTGTGCAGACGGAGGGTGCTGTGTGCGATTCTACCCCCTGAAAGGCACATTTATTCTTCTCCCATAACTCCAACTCTGTGCCAAGAACCATCTCTTCTTTTGTATCCTCCCCAGTGGGAGCACATCTAATGCATCAATGGGAAGTTTATAAGAACACATATGGAAAGAATAGAAAAAACGTTTTTTGGATTTTGTTGAAAATTGTGATAAAACACACACATACATAAAATTTACCATTTTAAATACTTTCATGTGTCCGACTCAGTAGCATTAAGTACATTCACACTGCTGTGCAATGTGAGGTGGGTAGAGGTATGTAGCTAAAGGTAGAAGAAGGCTTCTTTCTAAGGTAATGAAAATGTCTCAAATTAACTTTGGTGATGGTTGCACATATCTGTGAATATACTAAATACCACAGAATTAAACACTTTAAATGGGTGAATTGCACGGTATGTGAATTATATCCCAATATGCTGCTTTTAAAAATCCCAATAGAGGGGCCTCTTAAAAATACCTGACTAGTACTCCTCAAAACTCTCCATTAGATCATCAGAAACAAGGAAAGTCTGAGAAACTGTCATAGTACAGAGGAGCCTTAACACACATGACAACTAAATGTAATGTGGCATCCGGGATGGGATAAAAGGACAGAAAAACTAAATAAATCTGAATAAAATATGGACTTTAGTTAATAATAATAACGTACCTATATTGGTTCATTAATTGTAACAAATATACCATACTAACATAAGTTGTTAATAATAGGGGGAATTAGGTACTGGGACAGGAGTATATGGGAACTCTGTACTATCGGCTCAATTTTGATGTAAATCTAAAACTTTTAAAAAATAATGTTGATTATTTTTTTAGTTTTTATTAAAAAAGAAAAAGCTCTTATAAACCATGAGTGGCTTTCAACTTTGCAGATTATCTTTGACTTCTTAATGATTGCCCCTCATTAATGAAGAAATATTATGGTGCCGACAGAAAATGACTCTCCAAAAAATGGGTGCAGAGAAGATATATAATGACATAAGATTTTTGGGATTCACCAGGGAGGGGAGGGAGATGAAAACATCTGGAAACTGAAAGCATTTGGAAATTCTAAATTAAGGATATATGGATTTAAGTAACTGTAAAAAGTACCATTAAAAAATACCATCAGAAAAACCAACCAAAAGAAAAGATTGATAAGTTTGACTGTATTAAAAGAAAGAACTGTTCATCAAAGCCTCCCTAAAGAGAGTGAAAAGATGAGAAACAAACTGGAAAAAAGACTGTCATCATATAACTAATACTGACTAGATTCAAGAACAGATAAATCCTACAAGTCAATAACAAAAAGACAAAGAGCTCAACACATTCATAGATAAAAGACATAACAGGAATTTCACAGAAGAGGAAATAAATATGGCTAATAAATACTTGAAAGCATGCTCAGCCTGAAGAGTAATCAGGTAAGTAAGATCATAAAAAAATACATTTACATCCACTAGATGGGCAAAAATTTAGAATTCTGTCAATGACAAGTATCGGAGGGGTCAACAAGAACTCTTCTACATTGTTCATGGGAATGTAAGTTGGTGAGGGTGTAGGGCCACTGCAGCTCTCACATATACTACTGGTGGGAGTGTACAACAGTATAACTACTTTGGAAAACTGTTTGGCAGTTTCCTCAAAAGTCAAACACATGTCTACCCTATCACCCAGCAATTCCACTCCTAGGTACTTATCCAAGAGAAATGAAAACATATGTCCACACAAACACTTGTACAAGAATATTCATAACGTTTTCCTTTGTAATACACAAAAATCGAAAAAAGTTCATGTGCCCTCAACAAGTGAACATATAAACAAACTGTGGTATATCCATGACAGAATACTACTCAGAAGACAAAAGGAGCAAACTGCTAATACAGAAACAAAATGAATGAACCATGCAAACATAATGCTAAATGAAAGAGACAGATACAAACATCACATATTGTATGATTCCATTCATGTGTATGGCAATAGAAAACAGATCAGTGGTTGCTCCCAGAGGTAGGGATTGATTAGGAAGGAACAAGAGGGAATTTTCTGAGGTGTTGGTTAATGTCATATCATAATAGGGATGAGGATTAAACAGGTGTATGTGTTTGTCAAAAGTAACCAAACTGTAAAACTAAGACCTATGCATTTCTCAGGGGCTGGCTGATTAGCTCAGCTGGTTAGAGTGAGACCTTTTAACATGAAGGTCAAATGTTTGGATTCCCAGGCCAGCCAGCTGCCAAAGAGATGAAAAAGATCTATGCATTTCACTATATGTAAATCATACCATAACAAGAAAAATTCTTAGGAAAAAACCCAAAATTGCATTTCATATTGTTTATTTTCTAATTGGTAGTAAACAGGAATTTACTTCTTTATTATATTTTTTAAAAAACATGGTGAATGTGCTTCATTTGCTAAAATGCTACCTTTTCTGTAAGAGAAAACATTTTCAATTTGAAATATTTGGCTTTGTACCAATAGGTTATTGTGTACACCAAAGTGGAAAAGGCCATGGAATGACAAATAACAAACAGAATATTTAGCACAGTAGTAACTTGGGGTGGGGTGGTGGACACTGGGAAATGAGATAGGGGAGGAATATACAGAGATGTAAGCTGTGCTACAGTTTCTTTGTTTTGTCTTATAAACCCTCACCCCTTCCACCTTTTTGTTTCTTTACATTTTTTTGTTTGAGATATAATTCATATGCCATAAATTCACCACTTTAAACTTTATAATTCAGTGGTTTTTAGTTATATTCACAAAGCTATGCAACCATGTCCACTATCTAATTCCAGAATATTTTTATCTCCCCAAAAGAAATCCATACCCATTAGCAGTTACTATCCACTCTCTCCTCTACTCCTAGACAACTGCTAATCTACTTTAGTATCTCTATAGATTTGCCTATTCTGGACATTTAATGTAAATGGAATCATATAGTATGTCTTTTGTAACTGGCTACTTTCACTTAGCATATTTTCAAGGTTCATCCCTGTTGTAGCATGTTTCAGTACTTCATTCCCTTTTATGGCTGAATAATATTCCATTGTATGGATATATCACATTCTGTTTATCCATCAGCTGATGGACATAAGGGTTATTTCTACTTTTAGTAATTCTGAAAAATGGTGCTATGAATAATGCTGCTGTGAATGTTCGTGTACAAGTTTTTGTCTGGTCATTTGTTTTCACTTCTGTTGGACAAATGGATATACCTAGAAGAGGAATTGTTAAGCCAGTGGTAACTGTAATATTTATCTTTTTGAGGAATTGCTAGACTGTTCTCAAAGTGGCTACATCATCATTCATTCTCACCAGCAGTGCATGAAAGTTCCAGATCCACCACATCGTCACCAACACTTGCTATTATTATCTGTCCATTTTACCACACCTGTCCTAGTTGTTGTGAAACGGTATTCTGTTATATTTTAATTGTTGCATTGAGTGGTTGCTTCATGGTTATTTGTTATAATATTTTGTTTTTAACCAACATATGTTATATAACTTTTGTGCATATATCACATAATATATTTTCAAAATAATGACAAGTAGGTAGGATTGGGCTTAAAAGGAAAGGGAAAAAGAAAGAAAACCACCTTCAGAATAGTAAGGAGACTGAAAAACAGAATTTATGTTGTGTTTTGCATGCTATCAGGGGCAGATAACCTGGTGACATTGATGAAACACAAAATGAAGTATAGGAGGAATGAGCAGAAGGAAGGAAGAGAAATATGAGTTTCAAAAGCAAGAAACATTAGTAACCTGATGGAGATTAAAAATGAAATATGCAAAACATTTTAATAAATATGTACACATAGTTTTTTGGTTTAAAGAGTTTTATGGAATCTGCCCTCAAAGCAAGATAGATTTTCCTTTAGCTGGATGATTCAAGTTCAGTCTTGCCTTCTTTCAAAGCTCATTTTACTCAAAGCTTCTTCAGTAGAACTGCAGCCAACAACATCCCTCTGTATTTATTTGTTTACCTACCCTGAGACAGGCTTTTCAAAGAATTCAGTAACTCCTCATTTCTAACTTGGGGGTCACTAAACTGAACCTGGGCACTGTGTACTCTTCCCTCAGCCTGGAATCCTCTTCTCCTGGCTGCTCCTCTCTTCATTCCAATCTGCTCAAATGTGGTCCAAAGACAGCCTTCCTGGTGACTCTGTCTAAAACACCTCCATCCACCCTCACACGCTTTCTTCCCTTACCCTTTTTTTTTTAATTGTGGTAAAATACACATAACATAAAATTTACCATTTTATGTGTACAGTTCAGTAGTGTTAAGTAGGTTCACACAGTTGTGCAATCAACCTCCAGAACTTTCTCATCTTGCAAAAGAGAAACTCTAAACCATTAAACAACTCTCAATTTCTCCCTTCCCCCAGTCCCTGGACACGTCCATTCTATTTTGTGTCTACATGAATTTGACTACTTTAGGTATAAGTATATAATTGGAATCATATAGTATTGGTCTTTTTGTGACTGGCTCACTTCACTTAGCATAATGTCCTCAAGGTTCATTCTTGTTGTAAAGTGTCAGAATTTCCTTCTTTTATAAAGCTGAATAATAGTCACTGCATGTATATACTACATTTTGTTTATCCATTCATTCATCAGTGGACATTTGGGGTGCTTCTACCTTTTGACTATTGTGAATGATGCTGCTATGATGCCTTGGTTTTTTTTAACAGAAAAAACGTTTACCCTCTCTATAATCAAATCCATGCTAATTAACAATACAAGGAGATAAGTTTTCAGCTGTCGAATAATGACAAAATAATTATATTGTTTAAAACGGGCAGAATGGGGTCAGATGAGCAATTTGCAACTGTTGGTATAAACTATTACAACTTTTCTGGAAAATAACTTAGCATCATGCTTTAAAGTCTTAAGAAATGCATGTCTTTTCACCCAGTAATTTCAATTCTAAGAATCTATTGATAAGAATTTATCAGAAGGTGGGCAAGAATTTATATATAGGAATGTTTATTGCAACATAATTTGTCATAATGAAAATTAGAATAAACATATATAAAAATAAGGCAAAAATTTTAAGCTTTATGCTCCATTCATATGATAGGAACTTGTAAGTCCATTGAAAATCATGCTCTTAAAGAGTTTTTAATAAATGAAAATATACTCTTAAAATATGTTAAGTTTAAAAAGGAGAATATATATGTAAGCATATATATTATGTACTATATACATAAATATATACACAGTATACAATAAAAACAAGAAAGTATACAAGAATGTAATCCAAAATTGGTTCTCAAAATTGATGTCTCTAACATTTACTTAGGGCATTTATTAAAATCACAAATGAGCTGGTTCTGCCTAGACCTAGTGAATCAGAACGTCAGGTTACCTGTGAAAAAGGAATATAACCAATTACAATTAGTCTCTTCTCACTACCTGTCAGTATATCATTATTTTATCTTGTATTTGTCTGTCTTGCCTGCTGGAAAGTAAGTTCTAGCTAGCAACTGTAAGTTACTCTTAATAAGAAGACGGTTTGCTGTGGACATGACCATAAAAACATTTCTCACTGGGTTTTCTATCTGCTACCTTTTATCTGCTAGCAATCAGTCTAGTGGGAACATTAAAAAAAAAAAAAAAGAAGAAGGGGGAGGCTAAGGGAGAAGGACAGGCAATCTCGAAGTGTTGGAAGAGTCAGGGTGGCTGGAGAGTAGTAGGCAAGGAGGACAGAAGGACAATCAGTGCCTGCACAGACTCAAGACTGGGCAAGCAGAGTCTAAAAAAAAAAATATATATATATATGGCATATACATATTTTAAAAATATTTATATATTTTAAAAATTTATTGTGTGTGTAGGGCCGGCCTGGTGGCGCACTGCACAGTGCGCCGCTTGGGAGCGTGGTGGTGCTCCCGCCAAGGGTTCGGATCCCACATACAGACCGGCCGCTCACTGGCTGAGTGAGGTGCGAGCGCAACCCCGAGGGTTGCGATCCGTTGCCGGTCACGAAAAAAGACAAAAAGGGGGAAAAAAAAAATTTATTGTGTGTGTGTGTGTGTGTGTGTGTATATATATTATTATTGTTTTGGTGGCTGGCCAGTACAGGGATCAAACCCTGGACCTTGGTGTNAAAAAAAAAGTACCCACAACCAGAGACAAAGTTTGATATTAACTACTAAAGATCTCATTTCACCAAAGAACACCTATAACTCCTAGCAGGCCCGGAAGTCCCCTGGTCTACCAAGCCAGAAAGAGGGGTGGGCCGGGGGCCTCAGCCATGCTCCCAACACCTGCAACCAGTCCCAAGGGTTGGTGCCAAGGGCCTTGGCCACACTCCCCTGACATGCACAACCACCCCAGCAACGACCACTGAGCCTCCACAGGACGTGCTCTGGGCTCTCCCAAGCTGGGGTGGTGGGGGGTCTCAGGCCTTGGCCATGTCTGCCTGACACACGCAACCAGCCTGGTGTTGACCACCATGACCACAAAGCTGCTGCAGGAAGCACCCCAGGCTCTCCTGAGCCAGGGCGGTGGGGTCCAAGGGCCTTGGCCACACCCCCCGACACGTGCAACCAGCCCAGCAATGACCACCGAGCTGCAGCAAGAAGGGCCTCTGGTTCCTGAGCTCGAGTAGTGTGGGCGAGGACTTTTCCCACACCCGTCTGACATCTGCACCCAGCCCAGCAATGACCAAGCCACCACTGGAAGCCCCCTGGTCTCCCCTGTGGGAATAAAGGGGGTGCTACAGGCCTCAATCCTGCCCCTTCTCCTTCTTCCTTCTTCCATCCCATTTCCTTCTCCTTTCACCTCTCCACCTCTCTCCCAACTGCTCTGCAACAATATCATAGAATGTAAAAAATAATATTAATTAAAAAATTATAAAATAAAGAAACCCCAAAAATGAGAAGGGAAGAAAGAAAGAACAATCACAGTAATATGTTGAACTTTTAGAGAACTAGAGATGGACAAGGGGAGGGGAGGTTGGAGGGAGAGGGGCTAATGAGGAATTGGACAATGCACACAAAGTATGATTGCATATTGTAATGATGAATAAGTTAATTATACTGATCTAAGCAGCACACATTGTACACAATTACTGAAAATCACCATTGTACCCCACATGTACATATAATAAATTATCTAAAAAAAATTTTAAAAAAAGAAGTAAAAATCCCAATAGAGGGACATCCTAAAAATACATGACCAGTACTCCTCAAAACTGTCCATCAGGTCATCAGAAACAAGGAAAATCTGAGAAACAGTCATAGCCCAGAGGAGCCTTAAGAGACATGACAACTAAATGTAATGTGGTATCCTGGAGGGGATAAAAGAGCAGAAAAACTAAAGAAATCTGAATAAAACATGAACTTTAGTTAATAATAATAATGTAGCAACATTGGTTAATTAATTATAACAAATATACCACATTAACGTAAGGTGTTAATAATAGGGGGAATTAGGCGTGGGGAGAAGAGAATATGGGAACTCTGTACTATCTGCTCAATTTTGCTGTAAATATAAAACTGTTCCAAAAAATAAAGTTGATTTTTTTAAAAGTTTTAATTAAAAAGGAAAAAGCTCTTATAAAACAAGAATGGCTTTCAATTTTGCAGATTATCTTTGACTTCTTAAAGTCTGCCCCTCAGTCATGAAAAAATATCACGGTACTGACAGAAAATGACTCTCCAAAAATAGGTGCGGAGAAGATGCACAATGTGACATAAGAACTTTGAGATCCACCAGGGAGGGGAGGGAGATGAAAACATCTGGAAACTGTTCAAAAACATTTGGAAATTCTAAATTAAGAAGATATGGATTTAAGTGATTGTCAAAAGTACTATTAAAAAATACTATCAGAAAAATCAAACAAAAGAAAAGATTGATAAGTTTGACTGTATTAAAAGAAAGAATTCTTGTTCATCTAGGACTCCCTAAAGAGAGTGCAACCATGTCCTCTATCTAATTCCAGGACATTTTTATCTCCCCAAAAGATATCAGAACCCATTAGCAGTTACTCTCCACTCTCTCCTCTACCTCTGGACAACTGCTAATCTACTTTAGTGTCTCTATACATTTGCCTATTCTGGACATTTAATGTAAATGGAATCATATAGTATGTCTTTTGTAACTGGCTACTTTCACTTAGCATATTTTCAAGGTTCATCCATGTTGTAGCATGTTTCAGTACTTCATTCCCTTTTATGGCTGAATAATATTCCATTGTATGGATATATCACATGTGTTTATGCATCAGCTGATGGACATTAGGGTTATTTTCATTTTTGGTTATTCAGAGACATGCTGCTATGCATAATGCTGCTATGAATGTTTGTGTACATGTTTCTGTCTGGCCATTTGTTTTCATTTCTCCTGGGTGTATACCTCGACGTGGAATTGTTAAGTGAACACTAACTCTAACATTAACTTTTTGAGGAACTGCCAGCCACTTGAGTCTGTGCAGCCACTGATTGTCTTTCTGTCCTCCTTGCCTGCTACTCTTCTGCCTCACTGACTCTTCCAAAGCTTCAAGATTGCCTGTCCTTCTTCTCCCATATAACGTAATATATATGTATATACTATGTTTTGTTTAAAAATATATAATATATATATATTTTAAAAATATATTATATATATATATATTTGGTGGCTGGCCAGTACAGGGATCAAACCCTGGACCTTGGTGTTATCAGCACTGTGCTCTAACCAACTGAGCTAAACCAACTAGCCCTAAAAGATATTTTTCAAAGGCAATGCTGGGCATTATGTGATGAAAGCCAATCTCCACTGCGAAATCGATACGATATTAATTTCCCACTACTGTATAGATATGAGGGCACTACTGAAGGGGAGTGGGAAGAAATGCCGAGTCTTGCTTCAAGGACGACGGGGAGGGTGGGTGATGAATGCTGCCAGTGGGTCAGCCATCAGGGTCCATGTGTACTCACCCTGAGAAGCATATTTTTCATGGTAAATCTCATAGACTCTTCTGTGGGCATCAACGAGGGTCTGGAGACGTGAAGCTCTTGATTCCTGGTGGGGAAGCTCCATTATCACTCCCTCCAAGTCACTAAAAGTGAACCAGGTCCCAACGAGGTCCCCAAAGGAGAGGAAGGCGAATGTGGCATAGTCAGCGAAGAGGTCAGTGAAGGCTTCTCTCCTCTGGACAGTGCTGGCGGGGAGGGTCTGGTGGTGCAGGACAACCATGGGCTGAAGCTGTGCAGTCGTGAGGGCCTCAAGGAGTTGCCGGTAGCACTGCACTGCTTTCTTGTCTGGATACTTGGAGCTTCCTGCTGGGAGAAGTTGTGCCCATGACAGAAACACTTTATAATGGGTGACTTCACTGGCATGAAGACTGCTGAAGTACTCCAGCAGGAAAGCAGGCAGTGGCTGGTGGCAAACATAAATGTCCTCCTCCCCTGCTACAAAACTAGAATCCTGGTTTCCCAGTGGACTGCTCAGGTTGTGCAGCAAGTCATGGGTTAGAGGACCAGCAGCTGAAATGAAATTTCTATCAGATTCCCAGTCTGACCCCTGGCACGAAGAACTCAGGAGGACAATAAAGACTATATTCCAAGACAGCTCCATTTTCAAGGAACTGTTAGGAGGTATGTGGAAGGAATCCTTACTTATCGCTACAGCTGAGGGTGTTAAATACTAAGCCACTGTTACCACTTAATGTTTAACTGTGTTCTCCATGATAATGAAATCAGCACATAGTTCACCAATGTAATAATTAAAAATGTAAAGACCATAGGAGAGAACACAAAACCTCAAACTTCTCACACAGTTTAAGCAGAGGAACCTGGAAAATGCCTGAAGAAAAAAAAGTTCTCCACAGTTTTGTCTTTCTTACAAATCATTTAAAAATTTGTTTACATAATAGAACAAAAATGAGTTCCTTGCCAAAGTTTTTATAACCTTCAATAATATATAAGTAAATGATGGACACATTTTGTAAAACATTTAAGTGTTATAGAAACATCTATGAAAACTTGCAAATCCCATTTGCTCAATCTTCTCCCCTTTCGAGGATAATGTATATCCATTGTCGGCATTTTCTGCATAGCTTAATAGTTACTCAGGAGTCAGAATGCCTGGTTTTAAACCTCATCTGGTGAAAGTTACTGAACTTCTCTGTGCCTGTTTCCTCACCTGTAAAATGAAGATAATTAATGATAGCTAACTTGTGGAGATTAAATGAGGTTATTCCTGTAGCATGTTTAGAACAATGCGACTCAGTTACAGTTATTACTACACATATACCACTGTAAACATGTATCAGTACATATAGACCAACCTTTTTTTAACAGATGCATAGTATTCCACAGTAAGGACGTACCATGATTTAACCTCCTGCACATTGAACACAATTTTAATGTGTTGCAAACAAGGCTGCAAATGAATATCCTTATATACATCTTTGTCCCTGTGTGACCATTTTTTATTTATTTTTTATTTTTATTTATTTATTTTTATGTTGATAAATACATTTCTTCTCATTTTAATATTTTTAAAAGATAATAACTGTTTATTTATTTATTTTTTTTCCTTTTTGTCTTTTTTACTGACCGGTAACGGGATCGCAACCCTCAGTGTCACGCCCGCACCACGCTCAGCCAGTGAGCGGGAACCAGTCTCCACATGGGATCCGAACCCTCGGCAGGAGTGCCGCCGCGCTCCCAAGTGGTGCACTTCTCCAGTGCGCCACCGGGCCGGCCCGATAATAACTGTTTAAAGTAAAGTAATGACAGCATATTGTGAGGCTTATAACAAATGGAGAAGTAAATGTATGACAATTACAGTAAACATGATAGGAACAAGGACATGGGAGGATACTTATGTTAAATTCTCATAATACATATGAAGTGGTGTAATGTTTATATAAAGATAGACTGGTAACAAATTAGTGGCACATATTGTAAACCTCGAGAAGCTCTAAGAAATAAAACTTACAGGTATAGATAATAAGCCAATAGGACAAATAAAATTAAATTATGAAAATATTCTGTTAACCTAAAAGAAGTCAGGAAAAAAGGATAGAAAAAGTAGAAGACAAATAGTAAAATGGTAGATTTAGCATATCCACTTTATGATTACATTAAATCTAAATGTTTTAAGAATGCAAACTACAAGGCAGAAATATTGTCATACCAGATAAAAATCAAGGCCCATATATATGCTTTCTAGAAGAAAGCCACTTTAAATAATATAGACACAGATAATTTTAAAGTAAAAGAATGGGAAAATATATATTATGCTCACATTAACTAAAATAAATCTTGAAGAGGGGTCGGCCCGTGGCTCACTCGGGAGAGTGCGGTGCTGATAACACCAAGGCCGTGGGTTCGGATCCTACATAGGGATGGCTTTTTTTAAAGACAGTCTTAGAAATGAAACTGCTGACTCAACAGGCATACTATTTAAAATTCCATTGAAATGCAAATAGTCTTCCAAAATAGGCTATTTCAAATGGAAATCCTACCTGCACTTAGAAGTGTGCCTCAGTCTCTCTGCTTTGCTAACACCTGTTATAAAACTTCACATTTTTGATACGTGGAAGAATGAAAATACTATCTCATTTCATTCTCATTTTTCTGATTACTTAGAGGTAAAGCTCTTCATGTTAATTGGCCATCTGTTTTTCTTCTGAGATTTAAGTTCATATCCTTCCTCTATTTTATTAATTTTATCCTATTGCTGATACAAAACTCAACGGTTTCATATCACGTGTTAAAACATGATAGGTTTATAGGGTCTTACAAGACACATGACCTGGTATCACAGTTTTTCGAAAAATCCATGTCAAACCTACTTAAGTATATCTTTATTCTTCTTTCTAATCTTCATATCTTTAACCCTTCTTGAATTTTAAATTTAGGCCATTCTTGCCCTATTTGAAATGCCACCTTATCAGAAACGAAAAATCTGTATATACGTAGCTGTACTGGACTTTCACTGTTTGACTCTATTCCTGTGCTAAGACCGCACTTTTAATTTCTATACCTGTGTAGTAATTTCTGCTTTNACCCCTGGCACGAAGAACTCAGGAGGACAATAAAGACTATATTCCAAGACAGCTCCATTTTTAAGGAACCGTTAGGAGGTATGTGGAAGGAATCCTTACTTATCGCTACAGCTGAAGTTGTTAAATACTAAGCGATTGTTATCACTTAATATTTAACTGTGTTCTCCATGATAATGAAGTCAGCACATAGTTCACCAACGTAATAATTAAAAATGTAAAGACCATAGGAGAGAACACAAAACCTCAAACTTCTCACACAGTTTAAGCAGAGGTACCTGGAAAATGCCTGAAGAAAAAAAGTTCTCCACTTTTGTCTTACAAATTATTTTAAAATTTGTTTACATAATAGAACAAAACGAGTTCCTTGCCAAAGTTTTTATAACATTTAAAAATATATAAGTAAACAATGGACACACCCTGTAAAAGATGTAAGTGATATAGAAACATCTATGAAAACTTGGAAATCCCCTTGGCTCACTCTCATCTCTGCATAGTTTAATAGTTACTCAGGAGTCAGAATGCCTGGGTTTAAACCTTGTCTTGTGCAAGTTACTGAAGTTCTTTTGCACCTGTGTCCTCAACTGTAGAATGAAGATAATTAATGATAGCTAGCTTGTGGGGATTAAATGAGGTTAATCCTGTAGCATGTTCAGAACAATGTAACTCAGTTACAGTTATTATTACACCTATACCACTGTAAACAGTACATACAGACAACCTCTTTTTAACAGACGCATAGTATTCCACAGTAAGGATGTACCACAATTTATCCTCTTGCACACTGAACAAAATTTTAATGTGTTGCAAACAAGGCTGCAAATGAATATCCTTATATACATCTTTGTCCCCGTGTGACCACTTTTTAAAGACAGTCTTAGAAATGAAACTGCTGACTCAACAGGCATACTATTTAAAATTCC
>NW_007735400.1:50226-50817 GCF_000696425.1 Galeopterus variegatus | reverse complement strand
GTGCCCTTCACTCCCAAACAGTCAGCAGTCCAGAACAGTTGATTTGTAATTTCTGTACTGTGCTGTGGTTCAAGGAACGTCATTACGACACTTAGTAGTTTTATGAACCTCTTCCCAACCTAGAGGATTGTGAAAGGTTCAAGTTCACTAATGTATTTGGAATTGTTTGTATAACTTCTGAAATGCTATTTGTATTTAAGAGAATAGTATTGTGGTTTTTTATTAGAATTAAAAGATAATTATGGAATGGTGCTTGTAGAAATAGAGGTGTGACTACAAAGGAGTTGTTTTTGCATTAGGTAAATCAAGAAGTGAGAATATTAGTATCCTGAGACACAATCGTACTTCAG
Organism: Galeopterus variegatus; assembly: GCF_000696425.1. Lineage (NCBI taxonomy): Eukaryota > Metazoa > Chordata > Mammalia > Dermoptera > Cynocephalidae > Galeopterus > Galeopterus variegatus. The sequence goes on along the minus strand of NW_007735400.1, from coordinate 50,467 downwards.
CATCCCAGACAGATAATCATCAAGCCTCTGTTTGAATATATTTAATGATATAAAGCTCATTACCTTGGTAGGAAGCCTATTCTGTTGTTGAGGAGCTCTAGTTTTTAGAAAGATTGTTCCTTACATTGACTGAAATGTGATGCCGTATAACTTCTCATTAACTTTAATACTGCTTTATGGAGTTACACATGAAAGATCTGAAGACCAGCTATCAATCTCATTTTGAGGTTTTACATCCATA
>NW_007735400.1:45744-48706 GCF_000696425.1 Galeopterus variegatus | reverse complement strand
GTCTGTATGTGGGATCCGAACCCTCAGCGGGAACGCCACCGCGCTCCCAAGCGGCGCACTGCAGCAGTGTGCCACCGGGCCGGCCCGTGAATTTCATTCTTTTTTATAGCAGAGCAATTTCCATTGTGTATATATACCACATTTTCCTTATCTAGTCATTTATCAATTGACATTTAGGTTTGCTCCATAGGCTGGTTATAGTAAATAGAGCTGCGATAAACATGGGAATGCAGGTATCCCTTTGACATGATGATTTCCATTCCATTGGGCATATACCTAGCAGTGGGATTGCTGGATTGTATGGCAGTTCTATCTGTTATAAGGCTGTGCTGTAACGACTGGCTAACCAGCCAGCCCAGGTAGTTCTGTCTGTAGTCATTTGAGGAACTTTCATACTGTTTTCCATATTCATTCCTTTGTGAAGATAACTGTTTCCCTCTCGTATAGTTTCCCTTCAGCCTAAAAAGTTTGCTTTTTCCTTTCTTATTGTACAGGTCTGTAGTTTTGGGGGTTTTTTGTAGCTTTTTTGTAGAGGGTTAACATCTTGTGGTATGTTCTGCTAAAAGGATGGCCATGACCTCTGGCCACAGCTAGAAGAGACACACATGCCAGTACCCATGAGGGACATGCTTCACACAGTGTTTCTCAAGATGATAACATAAGGTGTTGGAAACTGCTGCATCCTTGGACTCAAGGGAGTATGCAACATGGTTTATTCAAATAAGATTTCAGAAGGGTCTTCCCTGGGGGTTCCCCTCCTTTATCCCTGTCTGCTTAGTGTTCTCACTACTTTCATAATAAACATCCATTGGACTTTGACTCTAGGCTTTCACTAGCTTAGTGAACAGTCACTCCTCATCCCTTGGTTGCAACTGCTATTGTCTCTGAGTAGTTCGTTATTGTCTCTGCTTCAACATTTGCCAAATTTTGGTGACCCCGACGTGACTCTATGGGCCATTCCATGGAATGGTAAGAAACCTCCCTAAGCCTTTTCAGGGTAAGAGACACATCCTCCCATATTATGGGGCAGTGGGAATTTTAATTGACTTCCCTCAGTGAGGTTTAACATATTCTTTTCCAGACTAGGAGTTTCTTTTATTTGCTTAGGCTGCACTGACTTTCTCCTTTCTTATGGGAGTAGCTTGGTGTAGTCCCTCTGGGCCTCTCATTGCTTTCAAGTATTTGGGCTTTGATTAATCCTTGCATCTCCATCACTGAGAGAATAGTGACAAGTGGTGTCCTGCGTGAGGAACTATACTCCACCGAACAGAGACTGACCCTCCAAAGGGGTAACGGACGCATCTGACATACATTCATTCATTCGGGTAAGAAACATAGATGACCGTGGGGTAGCCCAGGACATCTATGGGAAGGTCTGATTTAGGTCTTTTTTTTTTTTTTTTCCTTTTTGTCTTTTTTCGTGACCGGCAATGGGATCTCAACCCTCGGTGTCGCACCCGCACTGCGCTCAACCAGTGAGCGGACCGGTCACTATATGGGATCCGAACCCTCGGCGGGAGCACTGCCCTCTACTGAGTGCACCACCGGGCCGGCCCATGATTTAGGTCTTTTCACCCAGAGGTCATGGCTGTCCTCTTAGCAGAACATACTACAAGATGTTAACCCTCTACCTTTTCTTTTATCTGAAAATGTCTTTGTTTCATCTTCATTCTGGAAGGATATTATTGTTTGTTTTTGGTGGTTAGCCTGTACGGGGTGGATACTTTTGCTGGATATAAAATTTGGGGTTTGCAGTTACTTTTTTTTCAGCTCTCTAAAGGTATTCCACTGTCCTCTTGCCTCCAAAGTTTCTGGTTAGTCTCTGTAAATTCTACTTCCCCTGTATGGCATATGTTCTTTTTCTCTAGCTACTCTCACCAAATTTAGGAAGCTTTTATGCTGAATTTCTTGAACCATAATGTATGACTTTCACCAAATTTGGGAAGTTTTGACATCTCTTCAAATATTTTTCTGTCCCCTTTTCTCCTAACTTGCTGAAATTAGGCTTCATGATATTGTCCCACAGGTTCATTTTTTTTTTTGTCCTTTTTGAGACCGGCCACCCTGCGCTCAGCCAGTGAGCGCTGTGAGCGCACCGGTCATCCCTATATAGGATCCAAACCCACGGCGGGAGCGCCGCTGCGCTCCCAGCACCACGCTCTCCTGAGTGCGCCACGGGCTCGGCCCCACAGGTTCATTTTTTAAATCTTTTTTTCTCTTCTTCAGATTGCATAATTCTGTTGATCTGTAAATTGACTGACTCTTTATCATCTCCATTCTGCTGATAAGTCCATCCAGTGAATTTTTAAATTTTGGATAAAATTAGGTAATGCATTTTTAGTTCTAGGATTTCTATTTTGTCTTCTCATTATTATTACAACTTTTTATTTTGATGTAGAAAAGAAGTTGTAAATATTCACAGAGTTCCTAAGTACTCTTTGTTCACATTTTATTGTTTTATTATCTTTTAATTCATTTCAAGCATATTTTCCTTTTATCTCATTGAGTTATAATGGCTGCTTTAATGTCCTTGTCTGATCATTTCAGTATCTGCCTTATCTCAGGGTTAGCTTCTTTTGATTGTACTTTTCTCCTGAGAAAGGGTCAGATTTTCCTGTTTGTTCATATGTCAAAAATGTTTGGGTTTTATCTTGCACATTGTTGTAGACACTCTGGATTCCATCACAAGCCTGCAAAGAATGTTCATGTCTTTGTTTTAGAAGGCAATTAACTTGGTTAGACTCAAACTGTAAGCTCTGTCTTATTTGAGGTGAGTAGCACCTCTCATGTCAGTTCTTTGTAGATTTTTAAAAAATTATTCACTACGAAAATTTCAATGTATGTATAACTGGAGAAAATAGTATAAGAAATCCCATGAACTAATTTGCTATCTTCTTCTTGGCCAATATTGTTTTCTTTTTTTTTTTTTCCTTTTTGTCTTTTTCCGTGTCCGGCAACGGAT
>NW_007735400.1:40576-43763 GCF_000696425.1 Galeopterus variegatus | reverse complement strand
GCTTTATCAGTTGTTTACTTATTGAGGCATTTTTTTCCAGTCCAGAACTTTTCATTCAGTAATTCACAGTTAAATATGATTGTTAGTAAGCTATTTCATCCAGTTTGGGGTCACCCATAAAGTTACAAATGTACATGCTACATGTTCAAGTCATTTATAAAATGCCAAAAGCAGAGAACTCTGTGGCATACCTCTGGAAGTCTTCCTCTGTGTGACATCCATCCATTTCTCTTTGATTATGGGTCATACAGTCACCTAACTGTACTGCTATTCAGCAAATTTTCTCCACAGCTTGTCCCCAAGTTATCTTCAAAAATTTTGTTAAATTTGTTGCTGGTATCGAGGTGCATTATGTCCTTGTCATTCATTTTATTCACTAAAGAGAAAGGTGGTTAATTTCCTACTGAACACACACTGACTGCCAGTGGTTACCACTTCTTACCCAAGGGTTGCATTCACTGGTGTGCTGGTACGTGCTTAACAAAAGGCTCTGTGGAAGCTTCAAAACGAGCCTTTCTTTGTAATATTTGCTAATTTCCAAGGTGTAAATACTCTTACTATGGCTGATTTCAAGCTACCTAGGTGATTCCACTGAATGCATGGGTAAGTGCACCACTGGCTGTACTTAGTAATACTGATTATTTATTTTACTGCTGTAATCATTAAAGCACTTACTATGTGTCAGTCTCAGGAAAGTTCTAAGCATTTTACTTGAATGAACATATATTTTTCATAATAACCCTATGAGGTTACTGTCCCCATTTTGCAGATGAGGCACAGAGAGATCAAGTAACTTCCTGAAGTGACGGAATGGGACTTGGACCCAGGCTTTGTGGCTCCATGGTCCTTACTCTTCCAAAGATCATAACTGTAAAGAAGAATCAGGTTGGCGGCAAGTAGTAAGGAAGGAAGTTACAGAGGTTCTAAGAGGAAGTACCAGGCCATAAGTATCCTCTAGAATGGGCCAGGAGAAAATTCCATCATTCAGGAACCCTTCCAAGAATACTAGGATAGATATAAAGAGACTCTCTAAGGAGTCGCTTTGGTCAGCAGAAGCAGATTCCTTGAACCAATGTGAGTGTAGATCATACCCTGGATCAAACTTGGCTTCTAGAGTTATGCTGTTCAATACTGTAGCCACAGCCACATGTGGCTATTTTAATTAAAATTAACTACAANACATTTTTAGTTCTAGGATTTCTCTTTGTCCTCTCATTATTATTACAACTTTTTATTTTGAAGTAGGAAAGAAGTTATAAAAATTCAGAGTTCCTTTATTCACATTTTATTGTTTTATTACTACCTTTTAATTCATTTCAAGCATATTTTCCTTTTATCTCATTGAGTTATAATGGTTATTTTAATGTCCTTGTCTGATCATTTCAGTATCTCACTCATCTCAGGGTTGGCTTCTGTTGATTACCTTTCCCCTTGAGAATAGGTCTGATTTTCCTATTTGTTCATATGTCTAAAATGTTTGGGTTTTATCTTAAACTTGTTGTTGACACTCTAGATTCCATTATATGCCTGCAAACAGTGTTGATGTCTTTCTTTTAGAAGGCAATTTACTTGGTTAGACTCTAACTGTAAGCTCTGTCTTATCTGAGATGAGTAGCACCTCTCATCTTGGTTCTTTGTAGGTTTTTAAAAAATTATTCACTATGGAAGATTTCAAACATATACATCACTGGAGATAATAGTATAAGAAATCCCAACAACCTATTCCCTATTTTCAACTTGGCCAATATCGTTTTCACCTGTGCACCCCACTGCTTTTCTCTTGGCCACGTATTATTTGGAACAGATCCTGCGTACATCATTTCACTCATGAATATTTTGATATGTATCTATAAAATATAGGGAAGGACTCTTTTAAGATTATATATAATGGCCTTTTTTAAAAAAAAACTTTTATTACGAAAATTTTCAAGCACATTCATAAATAGAGAGAATAGAATACAGAATTCAATATACTTATCATCCAGCTTCAATAACTGTAAATATTAACTCAGTTTTTGACATCTATATCCTTATACCCCCACCTCTCCCAGATTATTTTGAAGGAAATCTCAGGTATTTTATGAGTTCAACTTTAAAAATGTCAGTATCTAAGAGATGATAACTTACAAAAAAAAATCAACAATTCCATTATCCATTATCAAAGCTAGACAATTTAACAGTAATTCTTTTTTATCATCGACTATCTTGGCAATATTTATGACACTATTTTTTTCAGTTAGTTTGAATTAGAGTCCAATATATTGCTATTAGTTGATAGATCTTTTGATGTAATATGTAGATTCTTACTCTTATTGGTAATGTGTCTTATAGTTTCCCACAGTCTGGATTTTGCTGCATCCCCATGGCATTATGTAAATATTCTCCATTCTCTTTATTTTCTTTAAATTGAAATTAAAGCTACAGGCTTATTCAGATTCAGGTTCTTTCTTATTCTTTTTTGGTAAGATTACTTTATAGGTGATGATGTACATTTCCATCAGGAGGTACATTAAGCCTGATGATCCAGTTGACTTTTTAAATCTAAAGGCAAAACTTCCTCTGATAAATTTTCATTATGTTGGCTCCTGTTCTTAGGGGAAATACAGAACATTAAAGAAACAAAATTATTAATAGATATCATAACCCAGAAGATTTATACTTTTAAAAAAGTGCATTAAATGCAGTATTCTTCTTCTTTCTTTTTATTTAATAACTAAAGAGGAGAAAATTCAGGCCATGCCACTCCCTCTCAGGAGCCTAGTAGATGTTCAAATTAAAGACCTGCAGAGGGCTTCACCGTCAGAGTAAAAAGGCTTGTTCTTATTTTTCAGAGACCTGCAGAGGACTTAACCGTCAGAGTGGAAAGCCTTGTTCTTATCTTTCAAGTAGCATTTCATTAAGAAAAGACAATGGTTTTCAGGTATTTCACTAATTTGAATCAAGCTAAAATTACACAAACATTTGGAATTCTGGGTTGAAATTTTTGATCACCTGGCCAACTTATTTGTATCCATAAAAATTACACTCTGCAGGTAAAGCTTTTTCTGTATCTCTGAAATCATCAGCAACTATAGGTCTGATCATTCTAAGGGTTCCTAATTTTTTACTGGTATTTTGGTACATGTGTGTTTCCATCTGTCACTTCTGCTTTTGTCTTCCTATGCCATAGGGATAATAAGCTCCAGCC
>NW_007735400.1:19997-39617 GCF_000696425.1 Galeopterus variegatus | reverse complement strand
GGACCGGGACCGGCAACGGGATCGCAACCCTCAGTGTTGCACCTGCACCTCGCTCAGCCAGTGAGCAGCCGGTCTGTATGTGGGATCCAAACCCTCGGCGGGAGCGCTGCCGTGCTCCCAAGCGGCGCACTGTAGCAGTGCACCACCGGGCCGGCCCTCCATCTGTCACTTCTGCTTTTGTCTTCCTATGCCATAGGGATAATAAGCTCCAGCCAGACAAGAGCTTCAGCTCATTTTATGACTATGTACTGAGCCTGGGTTCTGCATAAGTGGGTGTCTACTAAATGTCAATTTTTTATAAGTTGGTCTAATAATCAGATAGAAATTTCTGGCTCTAATTTCTAGTTTAGTATTTTTAATAATGCAGTAATTGTCAAATCATAGTCTTATATGCTGCTCTTCCGAAAAGTTATGAGTTAATGATTAATGGGTAAGCAGGAATATTTTTAATCGTGCCTTGAAACTATTTAATGTTATATGGAAATTAAAAAAGATTCCTTTTTAACTTGATAGTAGAGAGACTTGATATTTTCTTGTTCACATAGATGCTTTGGGAAGCAGGGTTCACAGTGTTTGCTGATTTGGGGTGACTCAGTTAAGAGCAGCTTCAATTAAGCAAAACCTAGATTATGATTTCTCTTCACAGGAGTTGAGGCTGGGCCAGGACTTTGAGGTAAAAAGTAGGAAAGATCCTCTCACAGTATGAGCAGATGGTGTAAGGCTGGAAGAACAGCAGCAGGGAACTGAAGTTCTCAGGGGCTCATCCTCCTCTGCTTCTTTCTGTTTTACCAACACGAGACTCAACACTGTGCACCCTCACTTGTATCACCCTGGGATGAAGTGAAAATAAAAAATCTGGGAAAGGGTTTGAAGACTTGGTGCAAAGGGGGAAAGAAACATGTCAGGTAGCCCTGTATTGTGGGTTGGGGTCAGGCGCTATTGAGTTGCAATGGAAAAGGGCTTTCTGTGGTTAATGTTTCTTAACAGTGTCCATTCTTATGTAAGGGAGTGTCAGCTGGTACCTACCTGTGTGGTTCTGGTGACTTGTAATTGTGAGATCCAAATTTTTGTTTTTAATACTAATCAAAACATACACAATGTTTTATTAAAGCTAACAGACGTGAAACATGAGTCTTCTAGTAGTTTACATGCAAACATGAATTTTTATTTAAAATGCATTATTTTGTTTATTTTTAATTTTTGGCAGCTGTCCACAGTACAAGAATCGAACCCTGGATCTTGGTGTTATTGGCACCATGCTCCAACCAGCTCGGCTAACCAGTCAGCTCCTGCTGAACACATTATTTTGTTTACATCACTATGTTTAAAATGGGCAGAAAACCTCAAAGTTGTAAGGATAGTATAATGACCACCCTTTTTTTTTCTGATTTATTTGAAAGTGGCAGACATCATTTCACTTCACCCCTACATACCTCTGCATGTATTTACTAAGAACAAAGCATTCTTGTAGCTCTGTTGGCTCTGAGCAGGAGCTCTATCCTAGATTGGGGCTCAGGGGTCTGTGCCCATAGACCCATGCTCTGCCCCCTCCTTGCACCCTGGTAGGTGAAATGACCATTAATGCCCAGATGCAAAAATTGTGAAACAGTCAATTTGTCATTTAGTAAGATGCAATGTGGCTTTTCCACTAGAGCAAAATTGCATCTGTTTTTCTTAGAAGAGAATTCTACAGGTAGTATATAATTAAAAAATAAAGGCATTTTCAGATATTGGCATAATACCATGATCACATTCAAGAAACTGTAAAGAAATCGATGCACTAAGGTTATCTAATACATGCTCCATATTCAGATCTCTCCAATTTGTCCCATTAATGTTCTTTTATACCTTTTTTTCCCTCCATTCAGGACTAGATCAAGGATCATTCACTTCATTTAGTTTAGTCTCTTTGAATTAAAAACATTTTCTTTGGAAGGCATCACAGAATGCAGGCTTCACAGGAAGCTTCCCTCCACCCACGTCTTCTCTCTCACCTTCAAACATCAAAGGCCTTCTGTCCTTACAACATCTCCTTAACCCTGCTGCTGCCCCAGCCATCATTTGTCTTCTTCCCTTCCCTTCTCTGGGCATTTCCCTGAGGGCACAGTGGACATCCCTTACCAGAATTTTCTCACTGACAGGTCTGCACACACAGGGCTGGCCCTAGAGACTGTTTATGTCTATCTCTGCAGTTCAGTGAGGAGCTGCCAGATGAACAACTGAGCTGACTTAAGCTACAGACTCACTTGTTAGATGATAATTCCTACTTTCCTCACAAAACTACTGATCTAAAATGAACATAACTTCCGGTCAAGATGGTGGAATAGACAGTCCCTAGCGTCACTGTCTCCCACAAATCAACCAATTTACAACTATAAGAAAGCAGCAACAGCCAAGCTGGGGATGCTAGAGCTCAGGGGAAGAGGAGGAGAGACTATGGAGTGCATGAAGGCGGGCGAAGCCACGAGGAGAGAAAGAAAAAACTGCTCTGTTTCGAGGCCCGGCCACATCCAGGCTGGTGCTGGTGAGAACACAGAGCAGTAGCTGGTAGAGAAAGAAAAAACTGCTCTGTTTCGAGGCCTGGCCACATCCAGGCTGGTGCTGGTGAGAGCACAGAGCAGTAGCTGGTAAAAGCTGCAGCTGTGCCCTTCAGATGAAGTTGCTTGGAGGTGGCAGGGGAGAAGAGGGCCTTGGTGGCCCCCAGGCAAACAAGAGCACTAATAAGGTTCCCATGGACCCACATAAGAGCAAGGAGGCACAACAACTGAGGAGCCACTCAGATGCTGGTGAGTCATCGCAAGGCACTGTGATGGCCTGTCCCATGGGAAGTGTTTGCAGCATGGGCAGTGGGAGAGATGGGCCCACCAGGATAACACTGGGGCATAGCAAGGACAGCTAATCTGCAACCCAATCAGCGAAAGACCACTCAGAGGAGACTGGTCAGGAATACAGAATTGCATGGGGTACAGTTTGATGAAAAGACTCAGGCCCAGACCAGTTTTTCTACATAACCCAGGTGCACCAGATCTCTCAAGAGCCAGAAGTACCTATAAAATCAACCATTTAAACCCGAGCTGCACAAAAAGCCTTCCTAGGGAATCAGCAGGAAAGCAGCAATTTAGCTAAACACACAGCTCAAGTACTGGTCTCCTCAGGAAGTTCCCCCATTTTAGAAGTAAATAAAGGACAATAAATTAGTTCCAGCTCAGAGTTTAAGTGGCAGGAACAGCAAATATCCAACAAAGCACTGGAAGAAAAGGCAGAGTACCCACAACCAGAAACAAAGTTTGATATTAACTAGTAAAGGTTTCATTTCACCAAAGAACACCTACAACACCTAGAAGGACTGGAAGTCCCCTGGGCTACCAAGCCAGAAAGGGGAGACGGCTGGGAGCCTCAGCAATGCCCCCTGACACCTTCAACCAATGCCAAGGGTGGGGGACAACGGCCTCAACCTTGCACCCCTTACACGTGCAGCGTGCCCAGTGATGACCACTGAGCCGCCACAGTAAGCACCCTGGGATCTCCTGACCTGGGGCATTGGGGGGCCTCAGGCCTTGGCCATGCCCCTCTGACACCCACAGCCAGCCCAGCAAAGACCACTGAGCTGCCACAGGAAGTGCCCTGGGCTCTCCCAAGCTGGGGCAGTGGGGGGCCAAGGGCATTGGCCACACCCACCCCTAACACATGCAACCAGCCCAGTGATGACCACTTAGCTACAGCAAGAAGGACCCCAGGTTCCTGAGCTGGGATGGTGGGGGGCGAGGGCTTTTGCCATACCCCCCTGACATCTGCACCCAGCCCAGCAATGAGCAAGTTACTGCTGGAAGCCCCCTGGTGTCCCCTGTGGGAATGAAGGAGGTGCCACAGGCCTCAATCCCACCCCTCCTTCTTCCTCCTTCTTCCATCCCGTTACCTTCCCTTCCCGTCTCCCCTCCCTCCCAACTACTCTGCAATAACATACTAGCATGTAAAAAATAATATTAATAAAATTACATTTTCTTTAAAAAAAATGAACAAAGATTTTAATAAAGTAAAAAAAAGAAAAAAACATTCTTTGTTTTTGTTTGCATTTTTTATGAGTTAGACATTTTGAATAATCTCAGCTAGTGGTTTCTAGAATGTCCTGTGATCCTGTCCCTGTTTCATCATTGTTAGATTCAGGTTAAACTTTGATAAGATCATGACCTACGTAATGTTTAGTCCTTTGCATTACTGACATCAGGAGGTAGCTAATATCAAACGTATGCATTACTGGTGATGTTAAGTTTAATCATTTGGTTAGTAATGGGTAAATTCATGTCTTATGTTCTTGTTTCTTTCTTTCTTTTTTGTGGCTGGCCAGTCTGGGGATCCAAACCCTTGACCTTGGTGTTATAACACCATGCTCTAGCCAACTGAGCTAATCGGCCATCCTTCATGTCCTTATTTCTCTAACAATAACTCTGTTCCCTGATGATTGATAAAACTAAAGAAAATCAGATCCAGAATGATAAAGTTCATGTATGGCTTTAAGGATATTTGTGTTTGCTCCTTGTGATTAGAAGTGAGTGGATAGCTCATTCTGGCAGTGAAAGATAATTGGTTATGATGTTGGAGGTAGGGTCCAGGGTCCTGGTTGTTGGCCTCAACACATCCCTTCCTCTTACCAGGTTCTTGACTCTGCCACAGAAAAGAATTCAAGAGCAGAGTCACAGTAGAAAGTGAGAACAGGTTTAATGTAATGGATAAAAGATACAGATTTCAGAGAGAGAATGCAGCCTAGCTCCAGAGACTGAGCAGGGCCCACACCAAGTTTAACACAAAAGTAAGAAACACATATTTAAAGTTCAGTACAGAGTGCAGGATGGCTCAAGAGATGGAGCAGCTGCTTGTTGAAAGTAAGTTTGATACAAAAACAAAGAAAGACACACTCCAGAGGCAGAGTGTGGGCTGCCTCCACAAGAGTGAGCAATAACCCTGCCTTCTGCTGGGATTCTGCTTTTATAGTTTCTCTGTATAATGAATATTCAATTAAGGGGGCAGTTCCCAGTTATGTAACAGTCCTGCACATGCTCAGTTGGCCTCTTCCTGGAGCATGTTCATTGGTCAAATCCTGTCACAGGCACCAGGCATATTCCAGAATATTCTGTGCTCTCTACTTCCTCTAGTAGAAGGTCATTCAGTGCATAAATTCCCCTTTACTGAGCATGCCTGACCATCAGGGTTAGATTAATCCCTTTCTACTGAGCATGCCCAGACATTGGATTTGCATAAAGTCTCATTTTCCCTGAAAATAAGTCTAAATGGCAACAGTAGCTTTCCTCTAAGGGAAGGCCCAGAGGAGGGGCCGAGACCTTGGGGAGTGGCTTAAAACCCAGAAGTGTGTCCTGACCCCTGAGTGCAGGGAAACTGAGCATTTCCTGTATCAGTATCTAATAATGTTTTAAAAGACCGTGCAGAGAGCTGCTCACTTTGCAAAGACAGAGGAAGAAGTAGAGACAGCCAAAGCTGCTGCCTTGCTGGCCAAACAGGCAGAGATGGAAGTCAAGAGGGAAACTTACGCAAGAGAGAGAAGGTGGTATATTTCATGCTGAAATGCATGTGTGCACATGGGTACTCAGGAAGATGATTGTGGGCTGGTTTTTAATACTGATGTGTGATGCAGTTATAGTAAGCAGTCAATTCCAGAAAGACATATTGACCAGTTTCGCAGCTGCTAGTGATATTTGTCATTGAATGTGAGTGTAAACCATAACAGTACTAAATACGTAACTTTTAAAAGAGGACCCAAGAAATCCATTTTCAGAAGGCAGAAAGCACATACATCAAAATGGTTACAGTGATTATCTCATGTGTATTAGCATTCTTTTAGTTGACAGAATCCCAAATTATATCAGATTAGCAAAAGAGGGAATACACTGGCTCTGCAATACAGAAATCCAATGCTGGATTTAGTTAGGCACAGCTAGACCCAGGGAACTAAAGGATATCATTAGAAATTTTCTCTCTCTTTTTTTTAACATCTTGGTTTCTTCTATTTTAGCTTCATTCTCAGAGAAACTCTTCAAATGGTGTCAGGAGAGCCCAGCGCCTCCTGGCACCTTCACAATCTTGAGTTCATGACCACAGAGAAAAGATTACCCTTTTTCTGAATGCCTGAGTCACTGAGAAGAATTCTGATTGGCTCTGTGTGGGTCATGTGGCCACCTCCAGTCCAATAATAGTATATGCCATACAGTGAAATATTATTCAGCAACAAAAAGGAAAGAAGAACTGATATATGCAACAGTATGAAGGAACTTTGAAAACAAAATGCTACACGAAAGAAGCCAATTCCAAATGGTCACATATTGTATGATTCCATTATATGAAATGCCCAAAATAGGCAAATCTATAGAGACAATAGATTAGTGTTCCCAGGGGCTGGGGAAAGGAGTATTAGGGAGAGACTGCTAATGGTTTCAAGGTTCCTTCTTGTGGTGATGAAAATGTTTTGGAATTAGATAATGGTGATGGTCACATAACTCTAATATATTAAAAATCATTGAATTGTACACTTTAAAAGGTTGAATTTTGTTATGTGAATTCTCTCTCAATAAAGCAGTTATTAAAAAATAATACATGAAAAGATCTCACATTGTGGAAAAAAAATCTATTGTCATTGCACATTTTCATTTCCATTTTCTCTTTTCATGATATTGTTGGAGAATATGTAGAGGTAAAGATGCTGATGTTAGGGTTGGCCAGTTAGCTCACTTGGTAAAGTGTGGTGCTGATAACACCAGGGTCATGGGTTTGGATCCCTGTACAGGCCAGCTGCCAAGAAAAAAAAAGTACTTTAAAAAAAAAAAAGAAAAAGATGCTGACTTTAATTTTCTTTTTTCATAGCACTGTTGCAAGAATTCAATTCTGTCTTCCTGATGGTTCTCCTTTTACAAATCAGTTCCCTTCTGATGTTCCTCTAGAAGAAGCCAGGCAGTTTGCTGCACAGGTATATTTAGGTGTTGAGTTATAGTAAAGATTGATATGTAGGTTATTAAATTATAGAATGAAAAATTTCAAAACAGAACTTGAAGAATGTGAGTAAATCGTGACTTATCTCCAGGAGGGAGGCACAAGACACCTCTGAGATATTGTGGAGCTTCTGTTGTGTACTTGTGTGTGTGTGAACAGCATATCTGCTTGTTGTGCAAAAATAGGAGTTTGCTTGTATTGTCCAATAGGCTCTGGAAAATTTTCTCACTGGTTAGTAGACTTAGCTGGAGGAGTAAAAACAAATGGTTTCCCAAATGTCTAATCTGAGGGAGTTGTCCCATTCCTCTGAAAAGGAAGCAATTTTTCTTGGTTCTCTCCATTTTCTGCAAGTTGCTTAGAGGCTGCCATTTTCCAACATCTGCCTGTTTGCTAAGCCAAAAGATTAGTAATCTTTATTTGACAGTAAGTATCTTCTTCAGGAATTTACTTCCAAAACGTGGCCTTACCCCAAATCTGAATGGGATAGGAAATTTTACATTTTAGAAAATAAAATGAGCAATTTCCAGTGAGTTTTCATTCTCCTACTGATTCCTTATTCAAAATGGATTCTGGGAACCAGGTGTCCGTTGGGTTCTAGGCTCGTTACATGTACCAGTATTTTTTCTCATGTATATTACTTTAAGATTAGAGTTACAAAGTTGGGTGTTGGGTTCAGATCTGTCTGCCAGACCTCTTCTCCCCATGTAGTCTTCTCCCTCAATTACGGGTTCTAAAAGAAGGATACCTCAAAAGCTGTCTGCCTTCCTGCACTGGTAAACTGGGCTGGACAGTGAAAAAAAGTGATGTGAAGAACCCTTTTCTCCTAAGAATAATAAACCAATCCCAAATAGACTATTTTATTCTACTTTTTTCTTGGGGCCTCCTACAGGGTGTCCCCTGTTTTACTGCTTCTGCTGTAAGTAAATGAAGAGGGGGCTATGTGGGAAAAAGAAATCTGTCCTATTTAAGTTCCACCTCAATACAGAGACAGAATTTTGTATTTTGTATGTCCTTATGTTAGAGTAAGAATGGTGAGGGGTATGTATGTGACCTACATTAAAAAAAAATTACAAAAAACAAAACTTAATCTCCTTCTTTGGAATCTTCTAGGGAAAGATAAAGCAGTTATCTAAGGTTTTACAAGTAGAGATGACTTAAAAGATGACTTAAAACTGTAAGGTGATTTTTTTTTTTAATTTAATGCAGAAAAATACAGCAGAGAAATGTGTCACTTAAGATAGACCACAGTCACATTTAGGTGTCTTGGAGACCTCTTATTTCTTAATCTGATTAGTTAGCAAATATATTCTATTTAGCAATCTGGGTTATAAACATTTTGTTTTCTCTGGCTTCTCTTAGTAACAAAAGAGAAGGAATGTATAACATAGAAATGGAAAAAAGTAAGGTATATTTGTCTTTTAAGTAAAGCTAATGTCTTCAAAAGACAGACTGTGAAGTGATTTTGGTGCTGCCTAGTGTAAGTTCCTGGATCTGGAATTATATGTTTTGTGTAGGTTGATTATGGACCATTTGTACCTTGAGACAAGGAGGTGGCAAAAACTCCTGAGATTACATATATGAGGGAAATACTGGTCTATTCCACATTTTAAATAGGGAATACCTATAATCCAAATGTGTATTTGTGAGACATGAATATAAGTTTGTCAAAGGATAGTGAAAACCCTAATAATGAATTATAGCCAAACTTAAAGGAGATATTCAGTTTATTTATATGGTTTTAAAGGAACTATATATCTGCTATTTAGTGGTCATCTTTGAGTTATATAACATTTGAAAACTATTTGAAACTTTGTTTCCTGTAAAATCATGCCTTATCTGAATTATTATGTCTATAGAAATAAATGTAAATACAATTCAGGGTCTATACCCAGTTTTGCTCTTACCTACATTTCTGAGTATCTCCCACCTACCCCTCCTTCAGCCAACCCACCTCAGAGCAGCCCAAATAATGCTATTTTCTCCCTCGCCTGGGGCACAGTATAGTGTGTTTCTGGCTGCACTCTGTGAGAATGCTTTGTGGGCCTCTCTGTCTCACCTGTGAGATCTAAAATTCTCAAGGAAGAAAACTATGTTGGTCTTCTCTGAACTGCCTCCTGCTCCAGCAATTTCTCCATCCACGTCCACCTGAGAAGGGCCCTGACTGTCAGCTTAATGTGAGCCAAGGTTGGACCTTCCCTTCAAGTGAAGTACCACTAGGTCAGACGTTAGAGAGAGAACTTCAGAGCTGGTGTCACTTGTGTTAGACTGTGGTTCTGTAGTCATTGGCCTCTTAAGGAACCCATCTTATTATGGCCTCTTGAGTTTCCTTCCCCTAAGGCATAGCCTGGCAATTCTCAGCTGACTCCAAGTGTGATTGGGGAGTGGTTCTGACCTGTCTGTCCATTGCACTGCGCACTGCCAGACAAACCTTGACAGACAGCTGCTGCACAGGGCCTGTTGATATGAAGTGTGTTGGGGCGTTGAGGCCACATACCTCCTCCTGGGGCAGAGAACTAGCCACGAGCCCACCCACATACGCGTATGTAATCTGTTGAAAACATTTGCCTGGACAGGAGAGATATAGATGGCGCCTGACGGAAGCCGCCGGGGAGTGGCCAAGACATAATTTAAAATTATTGGATAAAGGATATTTCCGTGCTCGTGCTCACCGCGTGATTGCAATAGCAAAGCATTAGAGCAAGATGCATGTTCACATTACCTTTAAGATGATAGGTTGAAGTTAGGAAATCCCCTTGCTATATGCTTATAAAAGCAGGTGCTTGTGTGAAAATAAACAGAATTGCTTGACGGAACCCCTGCTGCGTCTGAGCATCTCTCTGTGGGGCTGCATAGGCGGGCAGCATACACACCTGCCTCTTGGGCTCTCCTGGCCACTAGGGTGGCAGGAGTAATCCTACCAGTTCTCTCTCTTGCTCATCCCGTGGTGGGGAGATAAAAGGGGCTACTGGGAGGTTCGGGGCCCGCTGCCCCTGAGCCTCTGCAAAGTGAATTGAGAGGAAGGAACAATAGAAGGAGGTTATGGCTCAAGACAGTTGCATACTGGAACAGGAAAGGTACAAAGAGGTGTTGGCATTGAAGTTTATGAAATGTCAGAGGTGGATGACAAGGCGAACTCTAGCCAAACGTCTGGAAGTCACAATTGTCTCCAGCCGTTGTCCCACCATAGCACATGGTGCATGAAGTTCATGCATGTGACACAACCCCATGGAGTGCTGGGGATGTGGGGAATTCCCAGGGCTGGATTCTACACCATTCCTTTCTCATTCAAGAAATATTGAGATATGGGTGCAGGAAAGCAATGTAATTATGGTGATAACCTCAACTCTGCTCTAATAATTTTAAAGGATATCATTTGCAAACTTTGGTAATTTAGTCATTCGGTAAGACATTATTTACAACCCCAGCATAGATTAAAATCTCTGTCCTGAGAACACCGTTGAATTAGGCTTCTGCCTGGCTACAACAGCTGGCTTTTCTATCTATTCTGTCTCCTCATGGGGAAGATGTTTAACATCTCACATTGGGCAAATGGATGCAGAGAACTCCCCTCATTTAACTAACGTAACTTCAGTGGTCAGATGAATGGTCAGATTTATCTTCAACCTGGCTGCTCTTCCACAAGTTCACACTGCCTCCAGTAAGATCTTAAACTAGGAGGCAGGGGTTCAAATCCCAGCTCTGCTAGTTGTGTGCAGTTGGATGAACTGATAGATGAGAAAGCCAGAACCAGGCGGGGCCCAGAGTAAGGCTCGGTGAGAGACAAGTTCTCCCTGTTTTCCCTCTGAGCCTTCCTCTCATGTCCACTGAATGGCCAAAGAAACTCACTGGCCCAAGAGGTGATGACAGCAGTCTTAGGAGATTACACATGTGAAAGAAAACAGAGAAATCTACACATACCAGTTATTGATAATTCAACTGACACGCTGACATTACCTTTCCTTGGATCTTGATGAACAACTCAGGAATGCATTAATATCAAGCCCAATGATGAGCCCTTGGTCTTTATTTATGGCTGTAAGAGAAGTTTAATGAATTCTGTGTGAAGCCCCACTGAGAACGTGCATGTCTGGAAGCAACAGCTTTCCTCATTCATTTGCCTACCATCAGCAAAGGACATAGGGACGTCAGAAGTGATTTCTTCCTGCTTAGGACTGAAAATGTGGTTCTGAAACATCAGTGGGAATCAAAATCACCTGCAGAGTTGGGTAAAACACAAATTGCTGAGCCCACACTCAGAGTTTCTGATCTGGTAGGTCTAAGGTGGGTCCCAAGAACATGCTTTTCTAACAAGTTCGCAGTTGATGCTGATGCTGATACTGCTGGGCCGGGGACCACAACTTTGAGAATGATTGATTTAGAAGAACTTAAACATCAGAAAACGGTGGAAGTTTTAAATATTGTGATGAAATATAGATAAACATAAAAGTTACCATTTAAACCATTTAGAAAGGGTGGGATTGAAGAACAAAAGTCATTATGCCATCAAAGGTGAGTTAGGGAGAGGGTTATTAAGTGGCTTGTCTATGGAGGAGCTTCAGGAGGCCCTGTAGTCAACCCAGCGCTGGGAGGGGTTACAGAATGTGGAAAGGACAATACCGACTTCACCCATTTTTTGGTGAATGGATGGTTTGGTTTATGGATGAGGGTGACAACTGACTATCAGGGCACTTGGGCACAGGCACCTTGGCTTTCTCCTGCAGTCTGAAGCGGCCTCCAGCCTCCATGTCTCAAGAGGCCCCACCTCTCCCCTGACTGGATTGGACCTGGAGCAGCTGCCTGATCCATGGCCAACCAATCAGATCCATGCTCAAGAATGTGAATTAAGAGACACTGAGAAAATAAATGGTCTGTGAGCTGTTAGTTCTAGACCTGAAGGTTCTTAGCATCTTGGTCAGATGCCTGCAAGCGTCATGTGCAAGCTGGGGCTTTGGGTCAAGGGTAAGCAGAGGGCTGGCTGGAGAGACAGAGAAGCATGAGGCAGCCCTGCTGAGAGGGGAGGGGATGGCAGACCTTGGAGGCAGAGCTGATAGAAGTGGGACAGACAGGCAAAGATCCATTCCATGCTTATACCTCAATTTGAGGCCTGACGGTCTTTATTTCCATAAGAGGCATCCTGGTATGGAACCTCTCTTCTTCCTTGGTTCAGTGGGAGCTCGTTGCGAGGGACCATCAGTAGGAAAGCAGAAAAGACTAAATCCATCTGGGGTGGTCTCTCACACCAGACCGGCTCCTGTGTCCTTCCTCCCATTGGAGCCCCAGCCAATGCTACCCACCAAGCCAATGGGCCTAATGTCACTCCGTACCTCTCCTGTGATGGTCCACTCACCTTGGAGAAGGCTGAAGAGCAGCCTAGCTGGGCTCTACTTGGAGGGAGGGCAGTCCTGGAGTGTTAGACTGAAGATGAAAACTTTCACTTTTGGCTCAATGGTCTGAAAAGGATAAAGACCAGCAAATGAACTGAAGCTGCCTAGAAAGCATCTTTTGATAATAGGGACAGACTTTCAAGATGAGAAGCTACAAACACTTGATCTGGCTTTGGAAATGACCTTTAGCCATCTCAGTTAATAAAGGGGGCTGACGTTACATTCTGCGGGATAAAGATCCCCTTTTCAACAACACAGGCTCCCCTCTCTGCTGACCACCACCAAAGGGACACCTTCAGCTATTCCTCATCACAGGCTACAAGGCATCTCTTAAGCCAGACACGGTGTCAGGATCAGGAACAAGGCCAACGACTCACATCAGAAGCTCACGTTCCTTAGAAAGCTTAGTCAAGATGTACCATCACCATATATATTGATGTCTGGGGTTTGCTTCATTATAATCAAGTTTGGGAGAGAAAAGATAGGGGTACAGGTGAAACAGGATCAGCCATGCATCAACAGCTTTTGAAGCTGGCAGTGGCTTCATAAGGGTTTGTTATACTTTTCTACTTTGGTATATGTTTTAAATTTTCTATAATAAAAAGTTAAAGGAGCTGTCATCACTAAAATTGCAGCAGGTTAATCCCTTCCCCCCCACTTCCACTCCCTCTCCCCACTTCTAGTTATTTCAGTATCAAGGGTAATATCCCCATTCTGACATATTGTGTGACTTCACTTTAAATTACCTTTTTTAGGAAGTTGGGACTTGGTCATTTTTCCCACACTAACATTTTCTCCTCCAAGCAGTTAAAGGCTATTATTACAAGATGCCAATAACTACTGCTTAAGAAGGAGCCAGGCACCTTCTTTATTCTCTCATGGCTGCCTATAAATGTCCTTTCTTACAGATGAGGCCTCTGAGGCTCTGAGAAGCCGAGAAACTTGCCCTCAATCACATAGTGGAACCGCGACTCCATGCAGGCCTTTCTTCCCTATGCTGGATCAGAGCAGGCCAGCCAATGACCTAGTGGGGTGTGCTTACAGTTTTTCTTTCTTGAAAAATTGATATGCAGAGGGGTGGCTTTGACATCCCAAGCCTGGAGACCTAGAGGAACCCCGAGGCCCCTGTCCTACCTTTGGTGGAGTGGAGAATTCTCTGGGTGAGCACAGCCTTTTCTGATAAGTGGATGTGGAACCCCCTTGGTTCCCTCTGCAAAATCAGAATCCTGGGTATGTGCCAAGGCTCTTCATAGAAGTGCTGAGCCTGAGGGTGTTTTCAGGCTATAAGACACCTGTGTGTCAGTGGGCATGGCAGCTGAAGGTCCTCAAGTCTCAGAGAGGGGGGTGCAGGTGCTCTGGGGAGAATGGAGGGAATGTGAGCTGGTGTCTGCTGCTCCCTGCACTGCTCCGCCCTCTTCCTGCAGCCCATCTGAAGAGGCGCCTTCCAGAGGAGGAGGGGTGGCTGGGATAAGGAGGGAGGGTAGTTGGGAAGAAAGTTGAGGGCAGCGCAATTCAGGCCTCTGTGGACACAACTCAGGGAGGACTCAACTGTTCTTCTTGCACTGCATGTGGTAACTTGCATGGGAAATGCTACCAGGCACGGAACCACGATCCCAGAGAGGGACAATCTCCTCTCTGGCTCAACTGGAAGCTGTGATTCTGAATTTTGGGGGGCTACGTCTGAGCTGTCAAGTGCAACATCTGGAATTAAATTCCTCCCTAAGGAAAGAAAAAGAATAAAGGACTGTTTCAGGTTTAATAAATGGCTGCTAAATTTGTTCAGGGAGAGTTTTACTATTTAGCTGGCCAGCTATGGACTGAGGTTTCATAGCTGTACCAGACGCTCGCAGGAGTGGGTCTTCTTGAAAATGTCTTGGTATGAAAATAGAAGCACTGTAAACCACATCCTCAAGAACAAACAGTGCCAACACTCCTGTTGACTGTCTCTCAGAGGCCTGCCTCATCTGCATAATTGAGATTGTTTTAAAATATCAGTGGCGTCTGAACGCATTAGCTTAGCAACAAGTTCTGGTTTAACTTATTGAGGAGGACAAAAGACATTTAGTTATTATAGGCACAAGCAGAACTCAAAGATGCCACATGCTGTTTAAGGCCGAGAAATCTCATCAGCAAGCCCACAAGTGCAGGCTCTGGATCCCAGGCAAGTTCAGGTTCAGGTGAGAAAGAGTTTACAAAAACAACTTAAATCATACGTGATTTAAAAAAATAACACCCTCATTATAATGTTCCCAACACTTATTTATGTTTGGAGAGGCAGTGTAGTGTCTCTGAATGAGAAAGCCCTGGTTCAAATCTCACCCCCAGTGCTCACTACCTATAGTCTGACCTCGATTAAGTTTCTTAAACCTTGGGGTATGGTTGAGGGGTAAAAAGAGTGTCTGCCATAAGCAAGTACTAAAATCATATAGCTATTACTCAAATGTCTTGCGGGTACAACTATTGTCTTTGATTACATCACTTTATTCTTTGTAGATAATAAAAGCAGTGGTGTCTACATGGGCAGGTGGAAACCCACTTCAAGCCTCCTGCCTCAGGTAAAATCGAGGTTCCACGTAGCAGAAGCACTGAGCACTTGACATTACTGAGCTTGCCCTTTAAAAGCATAATTCCTTGGGTAAACCATCGTCCTTCGTGGTGGAGGTGGTGGTGGCCTGAAAACCAGGAGGCACACAGTAGGCGCTGCTCTGCCTCCGTTGTTGGAGGCATGAGACTGAAAATAGAGGGAGTGGCTTTGTGCACAAAACTGCAGAGGCAAGAGGTAAGATGTGGGTGAATTCCGGTAGTCAGCCCACAGGAGAGGCCCACAGGAAGGAAGCTCTTCATGGTTAAATGTGGGAAGACTGGTAGGACTTACAAGGTCTGTGAGAACCCTGGGTATAATAATTTATACCCTATCAGGAGATGGGGGAATAGTTGGGGCTCCAGCAAATTAATCAAGTCGTACAGGAGCAACCAAGCCTGAGAGAAACCTAATAGTTGGATTGGAGGTTCTTATACTTTTTGTAATGGGCCAGAATCATTAGACTTGAGAAAAACAATACTGGGTACAGGAAGAAGAGTCCTGGGTAGCTGGAATGTCCCGAAGCTGGGATCTGATTTTGTAGGCTAGGGTGAATTTTTTTTCTTTTTAATTGGGGTGAAATATAACATAAAATTTACCACTTAACTGTTTTTAGTGTGCAGTTAAGTGGCATTAGATAGATTCATGTTTTGATGTAACCATGCCCCCACCATCAGTGAGTTGTCTTTTTAAAACTCAGAGTGAACACTGGAATTTTGATTCTCAGTAGATTTCTGCACAAGAGAGCAGAAGATCCATGTAAATATTTCCCTTAACAAGCCAAGCCTCATTATCCTTTCTAGGAAAGACTGCCTAACTTCCCGACGTTCTCTGGGGATGCTTTCAGTGGAAGTCTCCCCAGATGCAACTTGGCAGGTGTCCTGCCTGTTGATGCAAGTTCAGTTTACGCAGCAGCCAAAGCATTAGATGTCTCATGTGCTGTCAGGAACCTCCCCCATGCATCATCAGTATAGGAAGGGCTCAAATTACCTGCAGTTTACTCAGCTGCTGAGGTAGACTTGCTGCATTTTGGCATTGGTAAGACATATCAAGAGAGAGGAAATCGACCGAGTCCTAGAAATAAGTAAATAGGGTCATTAGAGCAAAGCACTTTCAAGACAAAGAGCCTGCTTAGAAGTGCTCTTTTTTGTTTCTCTGGTCATTACTAAACTGAATTCCAGAAAGTGGGATTTCAGGGCTGGCCGGTTAGCTGAGTTGGTTAGAGTGCGTTGTTACAACACCAAGATCAAAGTTTCAAATCTTGTACCAGCAGCCGCCAGAAAAAATGAAAGGAAAATACAGAGTGGGATTTTCTAATGGAAAAGGGGGCAGGGAAGGCTGGGGATGGAGTGAGAACGGGGTGGGAGAGTCATGAATGTGTGTTGTTGGGAATACATCATCTATGTTCTCAACCCAGGGCTTGGCACACAGAACATACTCAATAAGTGTGTATGATTAGTGAATGAGTGAATGAGTGTGTGTGCCAGAAATGGGGCTTCACACCAGTGCAGATGAGCACTGAGGGGGCAATTGGAGGCCAGAGCTGCCCCTGGGCAGTATCTTCCTCACGGATCTTGCACTTTGCCAGGATAAGACAGTGGAGCCCTCAGCCACCCATGGGCTGTGCAGTGATCTCTGCGGACTCTACTGGGTTTTCAGTTTTTGGTTTAATTTCAGGCCATAGTGTGAAGCCCATCCCAGTTCGCCCTAGCCTGGTGCATTCTATGAACCAACAACACAACTCTCATGCCCTGGTCATCGACATCCCATCCATACTCTGATAAAGGACGTAGACCTCTGCCCTGTCTTTGGCCTGCATGTGTTTGAAGAACTTCACATGCACAGAGTCTAACTCATGAAGACACCACTGTGCTCCACTCCCCATTTCCTAGTGAGGCTGGCTGTGGACAGTTTCTACCCTCGTTGTGATTAGATCATCGCCTGGCTTCTCCCTCTCATAGATCATCCGCTCCCTAAAAACAAGCACCATGGACAACGGCACCTGTTGAGGGCCGAGTGCACTGTGGACTTGATAACTGATTCCACGCTGGCTCCCTATTTTTCTGAACAACGTTTTTGTCTCCTGAGTTCATAACTGATAGCAGTTATCACACGTTGTAAATTAATTTAGATGGCATTCTGGCCATGCAATCAGTCTAGAAGTTGTTTATCCAGAACCTTATCACGTTCAGGATTTGTTTCTCAACTGGTCGATCTGGAGACTGGACCCAAGGGGTAGTGTGGTATCTTTATGGCACCTTGTTGATGCCACCAAGTCACAGGAGTCAGCCGTTTTTCTGATGGCTTTCCACACTGCCCAGCAGCCCAAAGGGGGACAAAGCTGTTTACTTCTCAGATGTTTCCTAATTTCTTTTAAAAATTATAGTTCAAAAGTTATGGTTGTAGGAACCAGGATGAGTACTCTGGGGAGCACAGTTTGAAAAACACCCTTTAACTTAGTATCTGTTTTGCTATAATCTGATCTCTTCTCCTGTAAGGTATTTTGGTCTTTTGAATAAAATATCAGAGCAAGCAGAGGCGTTTGGCTTCTTCATGTGGGCAAGCTGACACTCGACCAAGCAAGAGTTGGGGCTACAACAAATGAGATTTTTAAGTAATTATGAATCTAGAGAATGTGTGCCACTCAGAAGAGTCATTTATAAAAATGTCAAACCAACAGACCAAAACTTCTTGTTTTTAAAATTAAAATCGCCACTTTCCTCAGAAGTTACAGCTCTGTCTCTGGGCTGTCATCACCTTGGCAAGTGCAGATGTGGATGTTTCTAGCAGGAACTCCGAGACCTCTTCAGCTCGCAGGACAGCAGAGAGCTTCCCACCTGAAACTAACCACAGGAACATCAGCAGGTGAACGAGGGAAGGGGCTCGATGGTGGATGCTGCTGGGGGATTCATTTCTTAACCTTTGCATTAGATGTTCACCCACTTTAAAAAGGATTTCTGAAGAAATCACTCACATGACTTTACTCTAGCTGAAAGATTTTAGAAAACAAGGTCACTTAAAAAACATAAAGTCCTTTTAGAGAATGGTTTGCGTGAATAAGGACTATGAAATAGAGCACTAAAAAGGTCTTTTAAAATATAAACAATTACCTTGCACTGCCACCAGCAAGACGAAAGGTGGCAAGGAGAGAACTCCTTCCTAAACTTCTTTTTAAAGGCAGGATGCTTTCAGGAAGCTGCTGTTTCTTACTTGATCCTTATCCCTGTGCAAACTTCAATAGAGCCCCACGGGCAGCTTGTACCCCCGTGCTTTGACACTGGATGACCAGTGGTTCTCAAACTTTTGTGTGCATCAGAATAACCTGCCATAATTGTTAAGAATGCCCATTTCCAGGACCTTCCCTCAGAGATTCAGAGTCAGCTGACTGAGATGGGCTGGGAACATGCCTTTTAACACAGTTCCAGGCAATTCTGATGCAGTGATCTTCAGACCACGATTTGAGAAACGCTGCCTTGGAGTTGGGGTTCCTCAGTTGTTTTGTATTGCTATCGAACTCTTTGATGCACATAATTCATCACACACTGGACTGTATGTTCCTTGAGGGCAAAAACAAACATTTGTTTAATCCCTCTAAGTATCAAGCTTAGGACTGGATGCACAGAATGTGCTCAGACCTGTGATTTGGAAACCCTAAACAAAAATAGAATGAAACCAGAGTTGGAGACTTAAACTCCAGGTCTATATGACGGACTTCTCTCTTTTGTCCAAATTCTCTACAGGAAGAAGGTATTGCCAGCGAGTGAAACCACCGCTAACAACCACAATCAAGCACAACAGTGCTTATTTTGATAAGCTTAGTGGAACTTTGAAATCCTCTGAGCAGGGAACATTACTCAGAGACATTTAGTCCTCAATTTGATAAGATAATGTTATTTTTCTAGTTATTCAATGATGGTGCCTGATGGATCCATTTCACTTTCCACAGATTTCCATGCTTCAGCCTGTCACCACATCAGCACACATAGAACATATGTTCTCAGCCTCCGCTTAACACTTCAAAATGTACAATTTAGTGTCATCTATAGACCAATGACATGAAGCACAGGTACAATCAATCCCTAAGCACAATTAACCCATAAATCATTTATATTGGACTTTGCTAGCTGTTTTTACAATTAGAATAAACAAGTGTACCTGAAGTTCCAGAAATTCTCGTAGAAAATAATCAAACTTCTCCAATATGGTTCACAACCTGTTCCCAGTGCAAGCATGAACTATACTTATTAAAATAATGCAACATGCAGATTACTTAAAACTAAGTTCTCACTCTAAGCTTACAGTTCATGTTTTCTTTGGGACTGAAAGGAGGTAATTTCCCTCGTATAAGATAATTTATTTTGCAATTTTTGCTGGATTTGATTAAAGATAGCTGCTCATGTCTGTAGAACTCAAAATCAGGATTCACTGCAGGTTGAGAATTGACTGTATTCAGGCTGTGTAGAAAGTCACTGCATAACAAGGTGGCAAATTCATATCACTTGTAGGCATTACTAAACCGTCGGGTCTCACTGAGGGATAAGCTCACCTCTGTGTCCACCACAAAGGGAAGTCGTTCTTCCAAAAAAACCATTCGAGTTATCATCACAAAACAGCCCCTTTCCCTTCTGCCCCAAATGCCCCAGTAAAAGGAATCTGGTC